>NC_042972.1:45113431-45381703 GCF_901001165.1 Salmo trutta
CTTTCTGTTTGTTTATTACACCTTAATGACTTGTATAGTTTTACTGTCTACTACAGTAGATAAAGTATAATCCAGCTGGATCACATTAGATTAGCTTGTGATATTGTCAATTTAGCCAGCATTTTGTTGATAGAGTAAATTGACACTCTCACCTCATACAGCTGTGACATGGTCTGGAAAGAGGCAGCCTTCTTCCTCTTCTCCTTTCCTCCAGTATTTTGGTCTGAGTCAGAGCCAATATAGTTTTCATAGAGGCACGACAGCAGCTTGTTGGAGGACTTCTGGAAGCCCACCACCACCGTCTCATTCAACAGGTCTTTGTTTTTGTCCAGCCACCCAATGACGTTGTATGGTACCTGGAGTGTCAGGATGAAGTCAACCGTTAACATACCTTCTAGATAATATTTTCACATACAGTACACGATAATTAGGAGGACACATCGTTTTCTGGTAAGAGGGGTATAGAAAAGGAGATACCACAATACTTTCAAATCCTGCTCGGGTTTTGAGTGAATATCACTAAGGATATTGATGGATTGAGAAGCTCATGTGGTTAAAAGTTGCTCTAACTACTGCCAAAAAAAATCCTAATGAAAGTTGTAAGTGAAAAATGAAACATTTGTTTCCTTTTCTACCTTCTGTGTTGTATATATATATTCATGATTGTCACGTTATTGGTTTGTTTCAATGGTAGTGTGATATTATACCATTCATACACGCTCAAAGTGGGCCTCATACATGCGCTTCTTATCGGGCCGCGGTTTCTGGAAGTTAGCTGACTTTCCAATGTGGTTGTCGTACATCTTGGCTTTAAAGCTGTTGTCTGTAGCCTTGGGGAACATGCACTCCTCTTCAAGGATGGACATGATCCCCAGGAGCCGAAGAAACAAAGCTCAACTAAACATACATATAGTGAATCTGAGATGCATCATGCAATCAAATATAATACAATACGTACAACAAATTCTGCAGGAACAAACACACATGCAGGATCCTATCATGAAACATATTAGCAAGCAAACACATCCTTGGGTTCAATACCTCATCCGAGGTGGGAAGTTCTTGTTCATTTCTAATGTTAGTGCAATGTCTTTGAGAAGTGGTAGCTCCCCATACCTTCTCTATGAGGTCAACGCAAGCCTGTAGGTCGAGTCCGAAGTCTATAAAGGTCCACTCAATGCCTTCCCGTTCGTACTCCTCCTGCTCCAGGATGAACATGTGGTGGTTGAAATACCGTTGCAGTTTCTCATTGGTGAAGTTGAGGCATAGCTGCTCAAAGCTGTTGAGCTGAAATGAAAGAGGGACAGGGGCTCGGAATAAGCATATCGAGTGGAATAAAAGCCTCAGATTGTAAGAATGCAAGAAGCACTTCAGATTTTAGTCTTGTGAAATGAATCTGAAAAAGAATGTTGATATTTACAGACCACACACCAAAAAATATGTGAAAGATCCAGGAAGAGAGTGAATTAAAACATTCTGTGAAAATTGTTGTGAGGAAAGACTTACATCAAAGATCTCAAAGCCAGCTACATCCAGCACTCCGATAAAGAACCGGCGAGGCAGGGATGTGTACAGGGTCTTGTTGATGCATCCCACCAGCCATTTGAACATAGGAAGTGGCTTTGGCCAGAACTCCGAAGGAATAGTTAACCTACAGCGTGCGCGCGCGCCCGCACAGACACACACACACACACGCACACGCACGCACACGCACGCACACGCACACACACGGATAACACTGTTGCTTGGATACCAGTTTCTAGAGTCTGCTGAATATATTGATCAATAGAGGATTAAGAAGCTATCCCTGCAGACATGCTCAGCACTGAGCTAAATGAACACAAATTAAGCTGAATTCACTTCAAGACAACTGAATATTTGTAGCCGTACAGATGCTGTTGAGTGCTGTGTCCTGACTGTGCGGTGGTGAGTCCTCACCTGTTCGACGCTCTGTCCCTTCACCACATACTCGTTCCCCCCCTTCACCCTAGGGTGCAGGAGCCCATTGAGGAGTTCAGCTGAACTGACTCCCATCAGGTAGGAGGCTTTGTCAGCACCTGGACAAACACAGGACATATACATGATGAAACACAAGCATAACACACTTGGTTGGAGGCTACAATGGAATTGGTCCTGATCTGCTCTTGATTATTAGTCTTAGACAGTCCACTTTTATGCAAAATCTCAAATTGGTAGTCCCCCTTACTTTCAGTGCCATCATTCTCTGCCTGCTCCTCGCGCTGCTTCTGCTTGAACTTCATGTTGCCGAAGTGCATGATTGCTCCCACTATCTTATAGCAGCCATACTTCTCATCAGGAGTGAACCCCAGGATGTCCATGGCATGCTGTGGAGAAACCAAGGGAAGTGATGTCATGACTCACCAAGGCTGATCAATGGAGCAAGTACATTTGACAAATTCCTTACTGATAGTTGGTCTAGCAGTAAGGAATAGCAGAGTTAGAGCTCTTACATCGGTGGCAATGAGCTCCCCTCCATCGTCCATGTTCTCCACATTGGTCATGCCATGAGAGCAGAAGTGGTAGTCGTACGGGTTGGTGGACACCAGCAGTATGTCTGTGGTCGAGACAATCTTTGTCAATCAAAACCCACGCAATTGGGTCACCTAACACTAACACTTTCTGGGTAGTATTGAAGTTAATCCTAATTTACCTAGAAGTTCTGGTTTCTTCTGGGACATGATCTGGTATTAGATATGATAGCTTCTCTCCCCAGGCTGCTGAAATATCACTCTTGATTTTTCCAGAAGATCTAAAGGAGAGAAAGAATGGGCATATCTTTAATTTCATCACACCCTGAAAATTATGTTTTCGAGAAACTTGTGTGCAAAGTTTTGCACTTTATGCAGGTGTTATGAGCTCATCCCATTTTGCTTTTTGATGGTACTCACATATATCAATATCTGCAGAGGCTAGTTTCCCTGTGGGCCCAAAGTGGATCCTGATGAACTGTAGGAGTGGTGCAGAGTAAACAGTAACAATCACATAAAGCAGATGGCGTATAATCAACCAACTAATTTATGCTATTGCCATCCATTTTTCAAAAGCTTTCATTCATTTTGGATACTCACAAAACGGGACGAGTTGTCGTTCCTCAGCGTTTTGGCATTGCCAAATGCCTCCATGGCGGGGTTAGCCTCAATGATCTGGTCCTCCAAGGTGCCCTGGCAGAGAAGCAAGACAAGTACAGGACTAACACTGAGTCACAACTAGACAGAACTGCTTTTAGGGATCACGCTGGAGTTGATCAAGCCTGGCCTGAGAACAATACAAAATATACTTTACATATTTCTGAGCACCTCCAAGATGTATGATACCTACTAATGGTCTTGTTACATAAGACAAACATGAAAATAGGAAGGTTGGTCAGGGAGGATGGATGTGCGTAATCTGTAACAGTCTAGCACAGGGGTTGTCAAACTTTTTAGGGACCGGGACCCCATTTGTGATAGCAAATTCATCAGGGATACCCCTCATAATCAGAACATAACTCAAGTGAGATAGAAATAGCATACAAAGAGTTTTACTTTGACTTCGGCAGGGCATAGCCGGACAAACCAAGTCTCAGACCTTAGGAAGGAACATTTTAAAGGCCCGCCACTTAGCAACAGAGAGAAGATGTTGCAGTTTTCAAGCAAATTTCCAGCAATTCTACACATTTTGTCAAGTGTCAGAGATTTTTTGTTGTTGCAGCTTTAAAGATAATATCCTGCAGTTCAACATGTTTTTCCATGAGGCAGAGAGAAAACTTTGCAGATATCAAGATTAAATTAGAGTGCATTTATGCTTAAAAAAACACATTTTGGGGAATACAAGAAGTATTAAGTTGAAAATTGTTATATTTGGTGGAGTATTGTGGAAATCAATATCACTGTGATCCTCCCAGACCCATATAGCCCAGGGTTTAGAACATAAATTGTAGATTAATATTATAAAGTATTGTATTACACCCTCTAAACTTATTCTACCGATCCCTTGGCCAACATGTGTTTAATCTGTTGTTGTTGTTAGTAATAATCATAATGTTTTATATATATACAATGCATTCGGAAAGTATTCAGACTCCTTGACTTTTTCCACAATTTGTTACGTTACAGCCTTATTCTAAAATGGATTTTAAAAAAAATCCTCATCAATCTACATACAATACCCCATAATGACAAAGCAAAAACTGTTTTTTATAAATGTTTGTGAATGTATTAAAGAATAAAACTTAAATATCACATTTACATAAGTATTCAGACCTTTCCAAATCATGTCCAATCAATTGAATTTACCACAGATGGACTCCAATCAAGTTGTAGAAACATCTCAAGGATGATCAATGGAAACAGGATGCACCTGAGCTCAATTTTGAGTCTCATACCAAAGGGTCTGAATACTTAGGTAAACAAAGTATTTCTGTTTTAACATTTTTATACATTTGCAAACATTTCTTAAAACCTGTTTTTGCATTGTCATTATAGGGCATTGTGTGTAGATTGATGAGGAAAAATAATAATATAATACATTTTAGAATAAGGCTGTAACATAACAAAATGTGGAAAAAGGGAAGGGGTCTGAATGCTTTCCAAATGCACTGTATATATTTTGAGATCTGGCCGCGGACCCCACATTGAGAACCCCTGGTCTAGCAATCCAAAGGTTGCATGTTCGAGTCGCGTCGGGGATAACTGTATAACTTTAGCTAACCCTTCCCCTGACCCTTACTCTAAACTTAGCCCAATTCATCTAACCTACTTCGTAAATTCCCCTAACCTTTGTCGTTTTAGTTCTCTTAACCTTTGTCTTAGTTCCCTAAACCGCCAACGTAAATTCTCCCGTAATTCTCTTTTGTTATGATGCAACAAGCAACTTGGTCTCAGTTAAAGACGTGCAAAATTCTATATGTCCTCTAAGATGTATGATAAGTTACATCATCCAATCCGCATGCTATTGTACGGTAAGCTGTATGATGCGTCCTCTAATTTGTAGGATATTGTACGACCGCTATTCCATTCATAATGTAACATAACGTAACATATCATACTAAATGGAGTATCACGGATTTACATACAGAATAATAAGAATTGCCCTGAGACCACATTGGTTGATCATGATGTCATTTACTTACCCCTGTTTTGGTTGCAGGACCCTGTTTTGAGGGAAGAGGTTGAGATCATTGTAAATGTATTATGCTCTTTCTGAACTCTTTCACAGTCAATAAAGAAAATTACAGCAACATTTCATATACTGAGGAGGTAGACAAGGATACAATTTAGTGCTGAATACCTTGTTTATTCTAAAGTAAATAAAAAGACTTTGTGTCTAGAGAGAAATAATGGAGTGCACATTGAGCAACAAGGACGAAAAATGTAGAAAAATCTTTACAAGGAAAATCTAAATGAAAAATCAAAATGGGATTGAGAGGAAAATCTAAATGGTGGGGCTGTAATGGTGTTAATAACAACAGAACGTTTCAAAAATGTAAAGATATAAGACTTGAATGAATGAAAAAAATTAAGATAAAAAAATTAGAAAGAGAACAAGCAATAACAAGAGCGCTGCATACATGACAAACATTGGTAGACTTTGAGCCACAAAGGACAGTAAAAATTTATATTAACATTCACTGTTTTGATGCTGAATGACGGAATATGACCAAGAAGTCATAAAGGGAAAGGGTAAACATTTAGCGAGTCCCAAACACCCCAAAAAAATGTAAAAGGGGGAGGGAAAAACATCTGGAATGCCATATTGGCCTTACTCCTTTTTTAGCAGCTGCTACCCAAGAGCTGCTACAATGGCAAAATACTTTATGACACGTTTCATGTTGACAGTTTTGCCAGCACCGGATTCTCCGCTATAGGAGTGTGGGAAAAGTATAGATAAGAAAGGAAATGTGTAGATAAAACAGGTAAAAAATGCACAAATCAAGAAAATTAGACTATAAACTGCAGCCAAGCACAAAATACCAGAATGTTCTCTCTGAAAGAAAAAAATTGTACCAAAATCTTTAGTCCCCCCAAAAAACAACTCCTGTTTCGACATCTTGAGTTATAGAACAACAAAAAAATAGAATATTGTTTTATATACACATTTTAAAACAGTGGCTGTGTTTGGATGGCCTAGAATACATTATGATTGCTCATACAGAGGCCAACGTCCCAAGTTGTTCTTCTTGTTTTTGCTAGTAGTGTATGAAACAACAGCAGACGGTAGGGTATCACAGTGATTAGAGCACAGTTTTCTGAGATGGATTTGGGTTTTTACTTACGTGATGAGCGTGGACTGATTCTCGCGATCTGTGTAGATATCATAAAGAGTGGACTGTTAGAAAAGGCTTGTGTAATAGTAGTAGTACTACGTCAACTTGTATTTTGGTGAAGCTCTACTTAAGTCACGTCCTATTCCATTACTGTCTGGAGTTTGTGTGCACTATCATGACTTCTAGTGGCAAGCATCAGGTTTCTGACAACATGGAGGAGTGTGAGTATTATTTGTGCTGAGTGACTCACTGCGCAGCATGTCATTGTAGGCATTGTCTGTGATGGCGTAGACGTGGGGCGGGACCTCTGCGCGCCTTTGTAGGCAGCGACAACAGGGGAGGTGTAGACAGGCAGCCATTTGCATGGGTTCACTGTCACACAGAACAGCCCAGAGTAGGTCTGTGGAGAGAGAATTGAGTAAGGCAATTCATCATACCTGGGCTATAGTTTCAACACCTCTGACATACTGTTTAATCAAGTTGTTCCCCAAAAGACCCAACTGAGCAATAATAGAAGGATGAGGGGCACTAACTGACAGTCTCATTTCATATGGACTAAAAACAGACTGACTTGTGGTTCTGGCTACTCAGGGATCCCAGGAAGTGCATGGAACAACTGTCCCACCCCGCCATTGCCCCTGTGGGGTCACTCACGTAGATTATCCATGCGGCGTAGCGCCTGCGCAGATTGAAGAGCACAGAGGCCTCGTTGAGGTGTGTCAGCATGGCCATATCCTCTATCCTGTGAAACTTAGGAGGATTTATCTGCTGGATGTCCTCCTGCTTCACTGTAAGAGACTAGAGTTGGGGAGAGGAAGGAGGAAGAGGCGACAGTGAGACTGGGGCCTTGGGCAAGGAAATCTGTGGTCAAATATATTCTGCTTCTGTTGTCTTATCATATTCAGTCACTACAAACCTATATTCCATTGTATTCTTAAAAACTATTCATAATAACGTATCAGAATAAATTATTATATTATACTTATTATGAATATTTAATTATTTTATTTAGTATTTAACTATCTATAAACACTTGCAAAGAAATGACCCACTGGGCACAGATGCCAGTTCAACTTCTAGATTTGATTTACATTTAGTTGAGTTGTCAACTAACGTGAATTCAAAGTGAAATCAACAAAACAATACATGTTATTTGACTTAGGTTAAAAGGTGGGTGAAAAAAATACGAAATTCCCTTATGTTGATGACTTTTTGCAAATCCAATCAGTTTTCCCACATTGTCTCACACACACATATATATATATATATATATATATATATATATATATATATTAAAGACGTGGAAACAACGTTGATTCAACCAGTTTTTGCACAGTGAGGAGGTAATGCATAGTCATATTTTGTAAACCTGAGTAAATGGTTGTGTCAAATCCCTGAGCGCGGCACTCACCCTTCTATCTTTGGTCTCAACGATGACTTGGTCTCCGTTGAGCTCCTTGATCTTAACCTCAATGTAAGCCTCCTTTTCGTCTGGAACCCAAGCTCGCTTTTTACCATCAAACGCGATGGTCTTCGCAGCCAGCAACTCCAGGTCAGTTTTGCATAGAAAAGGACCAGCCTCTCCGAACTCATTCGCATCAAAGCGGGACAATACCGCAATGGCAACTCCACACGCCGACGAAGCACCGACAGGACAGACGATTTCTCAAACTCCTTGTAAAAGAGAGGAACATTTACTTTGCATTCTTTTGTTTTCTTATTACGGTTCACATTTAAGTGAATCAACGTTTTCCTCATTCATAAAAAGTTTAGTTTGGACAAACGTAGGAATGAAACATCACCAAACCAAAAACGCACTCAAAGAACAACATTTACGATTCGTGCGTAATGTAGTGAGTAAATCCATTGTTGACAATAAATGACAACACAGTTTAGGCAGCACAGAAATAGCAAGACATTTTTCAGCAAGAATTAAAAATGTTTAAAAAAAAAGTATAAAAAACCACACATGGGTATGGCGCTGGTGCGTAAAGGCGTGTAATGATGTAAAACCCCAAAACCAGATGAGTTGTAAGTTGTAAACTGACCTCAAACAGGGTCCTGCAACGGGATGACTATTTGGAACAGTGTGTGCGCTTTTTATTGTCTTTCTCAAGGTCACGGTCAGAGTAGCTTAGTCCCTAATTAGCATATGCCACCTCCTCCATCGCCTATTGGTCGTGACCGCGTGTCTCAATTGACACAAAAGGAAAGCAAGGTTTTTATCTCAAGCTGGCTATTTTTACAGTAACAATTTATGTAGGGTACACATTGTGAAGGGGTAAACATAATTATAATATGATTGAACTGCTTTTATAAACTTTGGTGTCACTGTCAGCTGTGGAACGATCCACTATCTAGTCGACAACCATGCAGAATGAAAAATACGTAATTGCCTCTAACTAGACTGAAACACAATACATTTGACTGATACGCCGTTTAAGTTGCCCACGAATTTATTAACATAAGGGGTTTAAAAAGTTCAAATACCGTTGTGACCAGATAGGTCTATAAAGTGTCATCCTGACATATATTCTAAATAACTGTCTTATTACACAAGGGAGTTTACTATGAAATAGTTTATTCACAATTATTTACACTTATTATTGCCTGTGAATGCAATTGTCCGGTATATTTTACAAAATACTTCACACATCATTATATGTAGTAGCTTATTAAATCTATTTGTTGAGACTAAAACCTGTCTAGTGTCACTTTCGTCCTCAATGAAAATACCAAGTGTTATCTTGTTCTCTATAATAAAAGTTCCTGAAAAGCTCAAGTCTGCACAGCGCAACATGAAGTGAATGAGACGCCCATGTGCTCACTCTGTCCCTGAGTAATTGCCCAGGCGGCTTCTTTGTTGTGAGGAGCCAACAGGGGTGTCTGCCATTGTGTGTGGCCACAGGAGGATGCAACCTTAGAAGAGATTATTTCAGTAGCCCATCTGTGTGACATTAAACATGCTCTATAAATACATCACACAATATTAATAGAGACAAACGGCTCTCTGTTTGAACATGGTGGCGGACAGTACATCTACATTCTCCACGTGGAAGATACTGACACACTGAAGATGTTTGAGCAATGTATTGATGAAATAGCAAAGCAGTAATATTTTGGTAACAAGTTATATTGGTGTTCTGTCATAATGTCTACACAAGGGGGTTATAAATGACTTATGCAAAGATAATGGCACATTGCCAGTACTCCATATTGTGAAAGTGAAATATCTCAACTCCAGAGAACTCTACTGTGGTAAATGTGAAAGGAAAACTACTTGTGTGCTTTAGTCTATGAACGTTATGAGTCTTATTATTAGGACGGTGCCTCTCAAATTCTGGCCCCAGTGGACCTGACCTTCAGTCCAGAGGAGCAGAGGAGGAGATGGTGCCTTGTATGAGTGCATAGAGGGGGGTGGGTTCAAAGTGTCCCAGAATAGACAAAGCCAGAGTCCAGCATTCCTGATTGAAAGATTCACTGTTGGAAAGATCTATTGTTGAACAGGCACAGTAGCACACTTTCATGTTCCAGTGCTGTAGCCACAGCAGTACTGAAGCAGTGGCCGAAATGCGATTGGGATTCATTTGTAATTTCCTCAGCTGAAGAGACAGTACAAACAGAGAGAATACACAAATTAGAGGATTATAATGTTCGGTAACACTTTATTTGAAAGGTCCATTATAAACCATTCATAAGGCATTAATACATTGTGTGTTCATCATTTATTAATCCTTACTCCTACATTAATATACCATTTACTAATCAATAGTAAAGTATTTTTGCAGTCCCTAATCTAAAGTGAGTGCTATTTGTACTTTAAAACAAATACTTTATAAATGTTTTGATTGACCAGTGTAATTTCTCACAAAAAGATGGGCATGCCATTGATAGACATTCCTACACTACCTGGCAAAAGATTAATCACACAACACAGGATGTTTAAGGAACTTCATACACATACAATTGAAGTCGGAAGTTTACATACACCTTAGCCAAATACATTTAAACTCAGTTTTTCACAATTCCTGACATTTAATCCTAGTAAAAATTCCCTGTCTTAGGTCAGTTAGGATCACCACGTTATTTTAAGAATGTGAAATGTCAGAATAATAGTAGAGAGAATTATTTATTTCAGCTTTTATTTCTTTCATCACATTCCCAGTGGGTCAGAAGTTTACATACACTCAATTAGTATTTGGTAGCATTGCCTTTAAATTGTTTAACTTGGGTCAAACGTTTCGGGAAGCCTTCCACAAGCTTCCCACAATAAGTTGGGTGAATTTTGGCCCATTCCTCCTGACAGAGCTGGTGTAACTGACTCAAGCTTGAATGCCTACTTGCTCGCACACGCTTTTTCAGTTCTGCCCACAAATTTTCTATGGAATTGAGGTCAGGGCTTTGTGATAGCCACTCCAATACCTTTACTTTGTTGTCCTCAAGTCATTTTGCCACAACTTTGGAAGTATGCTTGGGGTCATTGTCCATTTGGAAGACCCATTTGCGACCAAGCTTTAACTTCCGGACTGATGTCTTGAGATGTTGCTTCAACATAGCCACATAATCATCCTGCCTCATGATGCCATCTATTTTGTGAAGTGCACCAGTCCGCCCTGCAGCAAAGCACCCCTACAACATGATGCTGCCACTCCCGGGCTTCACGGTTGGGATGGTGTTCTTCGGGCTTGCAAGCCTCCCCGTTTTTCCTCCAAACATAACAATGGTCATTATGACCAAACGGTTCTATTTCTGTTTCATCAGACCAGAGGACATTTCTCCAAAAAGTACGATCTTCGTCCCCATGTGCAGTTGCACACCGTAGTCCGGCTTTTTTATGGCAGTTATGGAGCAGTGGCTTCTTCCTTGCTGAGCGGCCATTCAGGTTATGGCGATATAGGACTCGTTTTACTGTGGATATAGATAGTTTTGTACCTGTTTCCTCCAGCATCTTCACAAGGTCCTTTGCTGTTGTTCTGGGATTGATTTGCACTTTTCGCACCAAAGTACATTTATCTCTAGGAGACAGAATGCATTTCATTCCTAAGCGGTATGACAGCTGAGTGCATGGTGTTTATACTTGCGTACTATTGTTTGTACAGATGAACGTGGTACCTTCAGGCGTTTGGAAATTGCTCCCAAGGATGAACCAGACTTTTGGAGGTGTACAATGTTTTTGAGGTCTTGGCTGATTTGTTTTGATTTCCCCATGATGACAAGCAGAGGCACTGAGTTTGAAGGTAGGCCATGAAATACATCTACAGGTACACCTCCAATTGACTCAAATGATGTCAATTAGCCTATCAGAAGCTTCTAAAGCCATGACATATTTTTCAGGAATTTTCCAAGCTGTAGTGTATATAAACTTCTAACCCACGGGAATTGTGATACAGTGAGTTATAAGTGAAATAATATGTCTGTAAACAATTGTTTGAAAAATGACTTGTGTCATGCACAAAGTAGATGTCCTAACCGACTTGCCAAAACTATAGTTTGTTAACAAGAAATTTGTGGAGTGTTTGAAAAACAAGTTTTAATGACTCCAACCTAAGTGCATGTAAACTTCCGACTTCAACTGTTTGTGAATAATTAGCTTACTAACATTTACAAATGTGGGAGTGATGATTAATAAATGGTGAGCAAATGGTTTGTAAATGCCTTATAAGTGTTCTTATGTGTTAGAGTGCAGGACTCAATAGTGACGATAGGGGAAAACAATGTCCTCCATGGAAATCTTGGTTTAAGAGGCAGCCATCTTCGTTAATGGCATTATCTCCTGCTGTGGCAGGGCGAGAGGTGTTGCGTCGATGGCTGAAACGTTCTTGGGCATCAGTTAGATATAGCAGGCCAGAGCTATTTCAGGACAAGGGGCACTTCAGAGTAGTGGTGGCTGTGTTATGTACTGTGTCACTTGCTCTGCAGTTAAAAAAGCTGACATGCCGATAACACATGAGAGGGGATGAATCCCCAAAGTCCACCAGTGTTGCTTTAAAATAAATCCACACGGTAGTGTAGTATGGACCCACCCAGCACGTCCCTCTGTAGTGCCACACTGCATCCCACTGCAACAGCTGAGTCCTGAAAACAACAGCTCTCCTTACATCCTGAAAATACTCTACCAAAATCATTTGGGAGGTTGTATGAAGTGAAGGCCCTCTCAATGCCCATATTTTGATTATTCCACATACGGTAGACTGTATGCTGTGGGTTTACTGGCCCAACAGTAAGTTGATCCCAATGTGGAGAGCCAGTGTAGTCATCTGGGACATCACGACAAGACCTGAATCCCAGGAAGCTCTGAAGGGTCACAGTTGTTTTAGATCTTCATTCACAGAATACCATGTGGCTTAGACAGAGAGATCGAAAGAGATGGAGATTTACGAGTGCATTGCATCCAGCAGTGTTAAACACCACACGTGCATGCTCTCATGCTCTCCCTCTCTCTCTCTCCCTCTCTCTCTCTCCACCTCACACATGCACACAATAACAAAAGTAAGACCCGTTGCTCCGCTCTTACCCCCTTTCAAATCAAATCAAATTGTTTTTGTCACATGCGCCGAATACAACAGGTGTAGACCTTACAGTGGAATGCTGAATACAAGCCCTTAACCAACAATGCAGTTTTAAGAAAAATATTAAGTAAAAAATAGATAATAAAAATATAAAATAATTAAAGAGCAGCAGTAAAAGGACAGTAGCAAGGCTATATACAGGGGGGGGGGTACCGGTACAGAGTCAATGTGCAGGGGGCACAGGTTAGTTAAGGTAATTGAGGTAATATGTACATGTAGGTAGAATTAAAGTGACTATGCATAGATAATAAACAGAGTAGCAGCAGCGTAAAAGAGGAGGTGAGGGGTGGCAACGACAATGCAAATAGTCTGGGTGGCCATTTGATTAGCTGTTCAGGGGTCTTATGGCTTGGGGGTAGAAGCTGTTAAGAAGCTTTTGGACCTAGACTTGGTGCTCCGGTACCACTTGCCGTGCGGTAGCAGAAAGAACAGTCCATGACTACAGTCTTGCTCCCAGACAAATTAAACAGCTTCTTTGCTCGCTTTGAGAACAATACAGTGCCACTGACACGCCCCGCTACCAAAGCCTGTGGGTTCTCCTTCTCCATGGTCAACGTGAATAAAACATATAAACGTATTGACCCTCGCAAGGCTGCCTGCCCAGATGGCATTCCTAGCCGCACCTCAGAGCATGCGCAGACCAACTGGCTGGTGTGTTTATGGACATATTCAACCAATCCCTATCCCAGTCTGTTGTCCCCACATGCTTCAAGATGGCCACCATTGTTCCTGTTGCCAAGAAAGCTAAGGTAACTGAACTAAATGACTATTGACCCATTGCACTCACTTCTGTCATCATGAAGTGCTTTGAGAGACTAGTCAAGGATCATATCACCTCCACCCTACTTGATACCCTAGACCCACTCCAATTTGCTTACCGCCCCAAAAGGTCCACTGACGATGCAATCGCCCTCACACTGCACACTGCCCTATCCATCTGGACAAGAGGAATACCTACAGTTGAAGTCAGAAGTTTACATACACTTAGGTTGGAGTCATTAAAACTTGTTTTTCAACCACTCCACAAATTTCTTGTCAAAAACTATAGTTTTGGCAAGTCGGTTAGGACATCTACTTTGTGCATGACACAAGTCATTTTTCCAACAATTGTTTACAGACAGATTATTTCACTTATAGTTCACTGTATCACAATTCCAATGGGTCAGAAGTTTACATACACTAAGTTGACTGTGCCTTTAAACAGCTTCGAAAATTCCAGAAAATTACATTATGGCTTTAGAAGCTTCTGACAGGCTAATTGACATCATTTGAGTCAATTGGAGGTGTACTTGTGGATGTATTTCGAGGCCTACCTTCAAACTCAGTGCCTCTTTGCTTGACATCATGAGAAAATCTAAAGAAATCAGCCAAGACCTCATAAAAACATTGTACACCTCCACAAGTCTGGTTCATCCTTGGGAGCAATTTCCAAATGCCTGAAGGTACCACGTTCATCTGTACAAACGATAGTACGCAAGTATAAACACCATGGGACCACGCAGCTGTCATACCGCTCAGGAAGGAGACGCGTTCTGTCTCCTAGCAAAAGACCTTGTGAAGATGCTGGAGGAAACAGGTACAAAAGTATCTATATCCACAGTAAAACAGGTCCTATATTGAGATAACCTGAAAAGCCGCTCAGCAAGGAAGAAGCCACTGCCCCCAAAACCGCCATAAAAAAGCCAGACTACGGTGTGCAACTGCACATGGGGACAAAGATCGTACATTTTGGAGAAATGTCCTCTGGTCTGATGAAATAAAAATAGAACTGTTTGGCCAGAATGACCATCGTTATGTTTTGGAGGAAAAAGGGGGAGGCTTGCAAGCCAAAGAACACCTGCCCAACCATGAAGCATCATGTTGTGGGTGTGCTTTGCTGCAGGAGGGACTTCTGCACTTCACAAAATAGATGGCATCATGAGGACAGAAATTATATGGATATATTGAAGCAACATCTCAAGACATCAGTCAGGAAGTTAAAGCTTGGTTGCAAATGGGTCTTCTAAATGGACAATGACCCCAAGCATACTTCCAAAGTTGTGGCAAAATGGCTTAAGGACAACAAAATCAAGGTTTTGGAGCAGCCATCACAAAGCCCAGTTACACCAGCTCTGTCAGGAGGAATGGGCCAAAATTCACCCAACTTATTGTGGGAAGCTTGTGGAAGGCTTCCCGAAACATTTGACCCAAGTTAAACAATTTAAAGGCAATGCTACCAAATACTAATTGAGTGTATGTAAACTTCTGACCCACTGGGAATGTGATGAAAGAAATAAAAGCTGAAATAAATAATTCTCTCTACTATTATTCTGACATTTCACATTATTAAAATAAATTGGTGATCCTAACTGGCCTAAGACAGGTCAGACAGGTTTTTACTAGGATTAAATGTCAGGAATTGTGAAAAACTGAGATTAAATGTATTTGGCTAAGGCGTATGTAAACTTCCGACTTCAACTGTATGTAAGAATGCTATTCATTGACTACAGCTCAGTATTTAACACCACAGTACCCTCCAAACTCGTCATTAAGCTCGAGACCCTGGGTCTCGACCCCGCCCTGTGCAACTGGGTCCTGGACTTTCTGACGGGCCGCCCCCAAGTGTTGAAGGTAGGAAACAACATCTCCACCCCGCAGATCCTCAACACAAGGGTGTGTTCTTATCCCTCTCCTTTCACTCCCTGTTCACCCACGACTGTGTGGCCATGCACGCCTCCAACTCAATCATCAGGTTTGTAGACGACACTACAGTGGTAGGCCTTATTACCAACAACGACGAGAGAGCCTACAAGGAGGAGGTGAGGGCCCTCAGAGTGTGGTGTCAGGAAAATAACCTCTCACTCAACATCAACAAAACAAAGGAGCTGATCGTGGACTTCAGGAAAAAGCAGAGGGAGCCCCCCCCCCCAGTCGGAACTAGAAGCACAAGCATTTCGCTACACTCTCATTAACATCTGCTAGCCATGTGTATGTGACCAATAAAATTTGATTTGATTTGATGACTAGGGTGGCTGGAGTCCTTGACCATTTTTAGGGCCTTCCTCTGACACTGCCTGGTATAGAGGTCCTTGATGGCAGGACGCTTGGCCCCAGTGATGTACTGGGCCGTACGCACTACCCTCTGTAGTGCCTTGCGGTTGAAGGCCGAGTAGTTGCCATACCAGGCAGTGATGCAACGAGTCAAGATGCTCTCGATGGTGCAGTTGTAGAACTTTTTGAGGATCTGAGGACCCATGCCAAATCTTTTCCATCTCCTGAGGGGGAATAGGCTTTGTCGTGCCCTCTTCATGACTGTCTTGGTGTGTTTGGACCATTCTAGTTTGTTGGTGAAGTGGACACCAAGGAACTTGAAGCTCTCAACCTGCTCCACTACAGCCCCATTGATGAGAATGGGGGCGTGCTCGGTCCTCCTTTTCCTGTAGTCCACAATCATCTCCTTTGTCTTGATCACATTGAGGGAGAGGTTGTTGTCCTGGCACCACACTGCCAGGTCACTGACCTTCTCCATATAGGCTGTCTCATCATTGTCGGTGATCAGGCCTACCACTGTTGTGTAGTCGGCAAACTTAATGATGGTGTTGGAGTCGTGCTTGGTCATGAAGTCATAGGTGAACAGGGAGTTCAGGAGGGGACTGAGCACGCACCCCTGAGGGGCCCCCTGTGTTGAGGATCAGTGTGGCAGATGTGTTGTTGACTACCCTTACCACCTGGGGGTGGCACATCAGGAAGTCCAGGATCCAGTTGCAGAGGGAGGTGTTTAGTCCCAGGGTCCTTAGCTTAGTGATGAGCTTTGAGGGCACTATGGTGTTGAACGCTGAGCTGTAGTCAATGAATAGCATTCTCACGTAGGTGTTCCTTTTGTCCAGGTGGGAAAGGGCAGTGTGGAGGGCAATAGAGATTGCATCATCTGTCGATCTGTTGGGGCGGTATGCAAATCGAAGTGGGTCTAGGGTTTCTGGGATAATGGTGATGTGAGCCATGACCAGCTTTTCAAAGCACTTCATGGCTGCAGACCATGAGTGCTATGGGTCGGTAGTCATTTAGACAGGTTACCTTAGTGTTCTTGGGCACAGGGTGGTCTGCTTGAAACATGTTGGTATTACAGACTTAGTCAGGGACAGGTTGAAAATGTCAGTGAAGACACTTGCCAGTTGGTCAGCGCATTCTCGGAGTACACGTCCTGTTAATCCGTCTGGCCCTGCGGCCTTGTGAAAGTCGACCTGTTAAAAGGTCTTACTCACATTGGCTACGGAGAGCGTGATCACACAGTCATCCGGAACAGCTGATGCTCTCATGCATGCTTCAGTGTTGCTTGCCTCGAACTGAGCATAGAAGTAATTTAGGCTTGTGTCACAGGGCAGCTCGCGGCTGTGCTTCCCTTTGTAGTCTGTAATATTTTGCAATCCCTGCCACATCCGACGAGCGTCGGAGCCGGTGTAGTACGATTCAATTCCCCTCTCTTCCCTTTTTCTGTTGGTGAGGAGATTACAAATTCCAATCCCTTACTTTTCCATTCTAGATAACCCAAACCTAATGGCAGAGACACTGAGGTGGCCGTCCATTTTCTACTGTACATTTCATCGCCTGATAATTTTTCTGTAATCGTCCAGTGATTGCCTACAAAAGCTGACAGCAACTGTAGAAGCTCAAGTCTAGCCATCAATTATCAAAGGAGACACAAAGACGTGTCACACAGGCCAAAACCTCAATGATTCCTCTGTGAAAGCTCCCTCCATGCCCCCTCCAAGTCAACAGCTATAGCCCACACAGACAATAATATGAGCTAATCAGTCTTTTAGCAACTCGTTTGGATGAGAGACCTCTGCCATTACCCCCTGGCTCCAAACAATGGTATGTCTTTCATTGTGCTAAGTCTCGGTTTCTGTCTGTGCGCCTGCCCCTGCCTGGGGTATGGACGCCCTCAGCTGTCTTTCTATTTCCAGAGCATGGAGGCATACCTCAGCCTTGCCGGGCCATCAGAGACAATGGGCATGCTGCCTTATCCAAACACAGCCCCGCAGACAATCTGACGCACTCCAGGATCCCACTGAGAGCCTGTTTCAGCCTCCAGAACCCCCCCCCCCTATTAAGCACAGAGACTGACTAGAGGGGTTAACAAGGCAACACAAACACAAAAGCTGTTAAGTTATCTGTTGACAGTAAATGGTCCAAAACAAGGAGTAGTCCACTGAGCTCAGTAGTCCACAATTTAGTTATTTTCAACTTATCTTGTGTATTTTGGGCATAAATATGAAATAACAAAAGATGCTTTTCCATAATATTGGAGATGTATTGATTTATTATTACGCTCCATTTAGTATGATATGTTACGTTTCATATGGTATGTATTTATTTGTTGATGTCCATCACCCATTTTGTGATATATGTTACAAAATGGCTAAACGTACAATATGTTATGAATTTGCAAAATGTTTGATATGTTATAAATTCTAGCTAGGTGGCTAACGTTAGCTAGGCTAGGGCTAGGGTTAAGGTTAGGGTTACGTTTAGGAGTTAGGATAAAGGGTTAAGGTTAGGGTTAGGGGAAGGGTTAGCTAACATGCTAAGTAGTTGCAAAGTAGCTAAAAAGTAGTAAGTAGTTGAAAAGTTGCTAAAATACTGAAGTTGTCCATGATGACATTCGAACTCACAACCTAGACGTTCGCGTTACACATCCACCCATCCACCCTACTTTTGTTTTTGCCATAAGTAACACCTGTCTTATGTAACCATACCAAACGTAACATATTATACTACCGTCAGTGTCACGGATTTACATTTACTATGTTACATCTAATCTATGAGACCAGGCTGTAAAGAAATGTTCTATACTGTGGGCCTTGGGTTTAGTTGCTCTGCATGGCCTAAAATAGAATTGGAGGTCATTTGTCTGGCTGCTTGTGAGAGCAGCATTATGTGACCCACGACATCTCATTGTCAGCGTAGACATATCTTAACCTAATTTACAAGCAGGCAGGCGTACCTCTGGGGACCTTGGGGGTCCTTTTAAAGATGCCCATGCGGTACAGGTGGCTACACAGGCTTGAGACAGTGATTTGGCCCCTGTGATGTTTTGATATGAGATATGAAAGCTCCTGTGACAATGAGAGGCATGCCCGTGGGCCAGTGTCAGACCATACACCAACAGGAATGTGTGACTGATGCACAGGTTCTCTTTCACAGTTTACACTACATGTATCAAACTCATTCCACAGATGGCCGAGTGTCCGAGTGGTTTTCACTACTCCCTTGTACTTGATTGATCAATTTAGATCACTGATTGTTTAGGTCTTAATTGAAAGGAAACAACAAGAACCAGCAGACAGTAGGTCCTCCATGGAATGAGTTTGACACCCCTGGTTTACACAGTCCTCAAGCCCTGACCTATTTCTGCAAACACACACACATACCCCACAAGACAACAGCACCTGTCTCTCATGGCAACTGTTTCACTGCCCAGATCCACCGTTCATACCTGGTTCTAACATGCATCCTTTGTCCTGATCTTGTCCACATTCTGATTGTGCCCATGTTTTTAGACAGGTGTAAACGATTAAAAGATGCATTGTTATCTGATCGTGATCAGATCACATTTCCGGAGGCAGTCAGACACACAATGTGTAGATGGATCTGGGCAGTGAAACTATTGAAATGTTCATTATCCTGCCCTCTACAATCATTGACAGGCGGCACCATTGACTTATGGCATTAATATGTGTCTTAAAATAAATAAATAAACATTATTTTCAAAGAATGTCTGTCAAGTAATTTGCATACAGGGCGGGACGAGAAAAACTGGTCACAATGCTGACACAGTGCACTAATAAGAGATACATTGTACTACCATGTGTAGATGCTATGGCTTCAGTATGGGCACAATTAGAAGGTGGCTAAGATCAGGACAAAGGACCAGTGGCAACCTGTCATTCAGGGCAAGTAGGGCAGAGCCACCTGTTTTGAGACCCACCTTTCTAGAAAAAACAAATTATAAAAAAAAGAATAATTGGGGGGTAGATGCCTGTTTTGCATGTTATTTTGGCATTCATACATGTCACATATCAGTTTGCAAACAATAAATAAAAATTAAGATTGAGTTAATAAAGTCACATAAAAACATGGTCTCTTTTTACTTTCTTGAGTAAGACAGCTCCAAACTGCAGGTGTTTCAGTCTAGCTCAGCGCTTTCTGTGGTAGTGGGGCAGTGGAAAATACGGAGCGTAGGGGTTGGTAATGTTTTCTAGTTGCACCGTGATTGGCTCAGTGTTCTGTCACTCATGGCGACAGTACGTCACCGCCAAATCTAAGGGTAGAGCTTGAAAATTCAAGTCCCTTGGGTGCTGCCATAGAGTTACATTAGAAGTGCCCATCCAAGAAGGCTCAAGGTCATTGGCCACAGATAAAATGACATCAAATCACATTATATCTACAGTAGCTTTGATTGGACCGATCATGTCAACATCATACTTTCAAAATCTTAGCTAGCAAGCTAGCAGTCACCATCATGAATCAAGTCGACAATCTACAGGCAAATCCTTTTTAATCCGTGTCATATGAAGAGAAATAATGAAGAGAAATTATTGATAAAACATATTGGTGCTCATCGGCCATAAACATTACACAACAAGTTGGAAATCGCAAATTCAACAATGAGTGGTTTGGAAGGAATTAGTGGCTAACTGCAAGCATTGCAAAGCAATGACTTGCTTGCTATTCAGTGGATTGGGTGTGTGGACCCAAGTCTGGGTTTAAGGGTCTCTTTTCCAAGCTTAAAATTATAAACATTCAACATTGGCCATGCTGTCAATCCACCATGATTTATGCCACGCGCTCAAAACAACTGGAAACTCAGAACTGGGAAATCTGATTTCAGTGAGTTCAAGACAACTGGGAACTCGAGAAAAAAAAACAAGCTCAGACTGGGAAAATACGTTTTGAACAGTCATCCAACTCTGAATTGCAAGTTGGGAACTCAAGGCTCTTTCTAGAGGTCCGACCCGAAGATCACTGACATCATCATGATTAAACCTTGTTTTTTTCAGAGTTCCCAGTTGTCTTGAAAGCACCATAAATCCAGAGGATGCCAGACTTTGATGACAAAGTTTGATGACAAATTTTGCCCGCTCGTCGTTCCGTTATGCCATAGTTTGTACATCTCAACTGTCAGTAGAAACCACATTTGTTTCAGCAAGTTAGGCATATCAGCTATGTTTTGTTTTTTTGCATCATCTCTTATCACAATTATGGAATAGATGGAACATATGAGCTATTTTGGAGGTTGATTGATATGCTACACTTTACAGTAATTAGGGTTTTGTAACATTCCCTGGTTTTCCAGATATCCTGGTTGGAGGATTCCAGGGTTCCCTACTCACAAAAATTATGGGAAACTTCCAGACAGGATTTCAGGAAAACCTGGGAATTTTGGAAAGGCTACTGGAATTTTGGGGGGGATCTTGGAGGGTTAGTGTTTCACAAGATTGTGATCATGAAAAAGGAAACTATTACATATATTTTATATCACTATCATGCACATGCACCCTCACACGCAAGGATGGCTCTGTTGCGGAAAGACTGATACATGTTTGATAGTGTCTTGATGCTGTATTGTTTGTCCTTCGTGTTCTAATACTTTAATGTTACCCCTTCCTTGTGTTTTTTGTAATAAAAAATTTAAATAAACTATTTTATTCTGTCAATGATCACAACAATATTCTGCTTCTATGGTTCTGTGAAAGAAGACATCTTCTGCCAGTGATAAATGGCTAATCTACGCTATACCAAAGCTATACTCTGTTATATATCCTGGCTGTTCTGTGTGTTGTCCTAGTAGCAGGTGAAGTGGGTCCTGGGGGAAAGGGAAAGTTCTGCCCCACATCCCCTTGCTGGCATCCTGAGAAGTGCAACTTCCCGGCAGCAGGCCTGACACTTGAACAGCTGAGACCAGTGTGTCTCAATTCTCCCCCCCTCACTCAATATAGCACACAATACCACACTATATTATCCTTAATAAAAAGTTAAGGTAAATTGTTTTCTTGTTTGACAGTAAAGATTAGTATCCTGCACAAGGAGAACATTGAATTACTTATTTTACCTGTAGAGGTTGAGAGCATGATGCCTTGAAAGGTGAGAGAGAGACAACTCTATCCAAAAGGTATTATTTTAATATGATTTGTCAAACTTGTATTTGAATGAATAACCATACAGTCTAACAGAAGAGTTCTGAATGCAGCCAGCCACATGACAACTCAGCAGAAAGAAAAGCGGGAAACTGACTCAATACTAATCCTGAGCAACACTGCCCTCTACTGCAACAGTGGGCTAACCACATAATGATTTTTATACCCACCACCCATCCATCCACCCATCCATTGGCGAAAATCTGATATCAACTTTGGAGGGGACAATTACATGACATTTTCTCAAGAGCAATTCCTGAGGGGGACACCAAAAGTAGTGCTGTAACACATAGCCTACATTGTAATATGGTAAATGTATATTGAGGAACCAAAGAAATAAGATGTTTGCCGTACTCCTAACTACCGGTACCCAAAACTACACAACTAATCACAACAGCAATACCATTGCCTTTAACAAATCTTAGTTCAGTCACCAGTTTAAGTTGAGAGTGGGGGTATCCATGGCATTTTCCAATTATGTTCCTATTTTACAAGTCAAAAAAATTGAGAACCTTTCATAATGTTGCCAAACAATGACTCAACAAACTTACCTGAGACTCCCTGTCTCTGCCAGTCTGTCCCTGCATATCTGTCCCCAATTCTGCTGTCTGTGTGCCATCTGTTGCCTGCTCTGCCTAATGACATCATTGTGAAACATTTCCATTAGAATTTCATTTCTTTCTTATGAACATTTTATCAACTAGTCTTTGAGATATTAGGCTACTAGGGTTCTTACTATGCGTTTTGGTGTATTGAAAAATACTCTGATGTCCGTCTTTTATTTTTCTGCCATTTTTCTACCTGGCTGGCTGGCTGGCTACACACACAGTGTGTAGGTTATTTACAGTAGGAGATGGGCTTCTATCATCTTCAATCATTCTATTTGGGCTTCAATCTAAAAGGTAGCTAGCAAATGTGAAACGGATTAAAATGACAAGAGTTGACAGCTGTATGAGTTCACCATTTACACAACATATGCTGCAACCTTTTGTAATTTTAATAGTTTGTTTCATATTGGCTGGCTTCCAACAATAGCTGAATTTGCAAAGCTAGCGAGCACCAATTCAGTTTCAGTGGTGTTTGCTATAATCTTTGCTACCCGGGTTAAATAAAGGTGAAATAAAATAAATAAATAAAAGTTCACTTGCGACAATTTAGCTTTTGCAACGAGACCATTAAATATATTTAAGATAATGGTAGAAGAGAGTGTAGTTCTGTCCAGTTTGGATTTCAGTTTATCGCTAACCTTATCACAGGGACTTTGAAGCACTAACTTACATCATCTGCATGCTGATTCCATCTTTGACGACGCCACATAAATGGAATAGGCACTAGCTAGCTTAATAGTTAATATTTGCGCGCTAGCTCTGCATATTCAGCTAGTGTGTGTGCGCGATTGACTGGATTAGCCTCACGTCAGTTACGTGCATTGAGTGCCTTTCAGACAGTAGATACGACCTCTCTGTTACCTAGCAAGCTAAAATCACATTTATTTATATAGCCCTTCGTATATCAGCTGAAATCTCAAAGTGCTGTACAGAAACCCAGCCTAAAACCCCAAACAGCAAGCAATGCATGTGAAAGAGGCACGGTGGCTAGGAAAAACTCCCTAGGAAAAACTCCCTAGAAAGGCCAAAAACCTAGGAAGAAACCTAGAGAGGAACCAGGCTATGAGGGGTGGCCAGTCCTCTTCTGGCTGTGCCGGGTGGATATTATAACAGAACATGGTCAAGATGTTAAAATGTTCATAAATGACCAGCATGGTCAAATAATAATAATCATTGTAGTTGGTGAGGGTGCAACAAGCACGTCCGGTGAACAGGTCAGGGTTCCGTAGCCGCAGGCAGAACAGTTGAAACTGGAGCAGCAGCATGGCCAGGTGGACTGGGGACAGCAAGGAGTCATCATGCCAGGTAGTCCCGAGGCATGGTCCTAGGGCTCAGGTCCTCCGAGAGAAAGAAAGAAAGAGAGAAAGAGAGAATTAGAGAGAGCATATTTAAATTCACACAGGACACCGGATAAGACAGGAGAAATACTCCAGATATAACAGACTGACCCTAGCCCCCCGACACATAAACTACTGCAGCATAAATACTGGAGGCTGAGACAGGAGGGGTCAGGAGACACTGTGGCCCCATCCGATGATACCCCCGGACAGGGCCAAACAGGCAGGATATAACCCCACCCACTTTGCCAAAGCACAGCCCCCACACCACTAGAGGGATGTCTACAACCACCAACTCACCGTCCGAAGACAAGGCCGAGTATAGCCCACAAAAATCTCCGCCATGGCACAACCCAAGGGGGGGCACCAACCCAGACAGGAAGACCACGTCAGTGACTCAACCCACTCAAGTGACGCACCCCTCCCATGGACGGCATGGAAGAACACCAGTAAGTCAGTGACTCAGCCCCTGTAATAGGGTTAGAGGCAGAGAATCCCAGTGGAAAGATGGGAACCGGCAAGGCAGAGACAGCAAGGGCGGTTCGTTGCTCCAGCCTTTCCGTTCACCTTCACACTCCTGGGCCAGACTACACTTAATCATAGGACCTACTGAAGAGATAAGTCTTCAGTAAAGACTTAAAGGTTGAGACTGAGTCTGCGTCTCTCACATGGGTAGGCAGACTATATCATAAAAATGGAGCTCTATAGGAGAAAGCCCTACCTCCAGCCGTTTGCTTAGAAATTCTAGGGACAATTAGGAGGCCTGCGTCTTGTGACCGTAGCGTACGTGTAGGTATGTACGGCAGGACCAAATCGGAAAGATAGGTAGGAGCAAGCCCATGTAATGCTTTGTAGGTTAGCAGTAAAACCTTGAAATCAGCCCTTGCCTTAACAGGAAGCCAGTGTAGGGAGGCTAGCACTGGAGTAATATGATCAAATTTTTTGGTTCTAGTCAGGATTCTAGCAGCCGTATTTAGCACTAACTGAAGTTTGTTTAGTGCTTTATCCGGGTAGCCGGAGAGTAGAGCATTGCAGTAGTCCAGCCTAGAAGTAACAAAAGCATGGATTAATTTTTCTGCGTCATTTTTGGACAGAAAGTTTCTGATTTTTGCAATGTTACGTAGATGGAAAAAAGCTGTCCTTGAAACAGTCTTGATATGTTCTTCAAAAGAGAGATCAGGGTCCAGAGTAACACCGAGGTCCTTCACAGTTTTATTTGAGACGACTGTACAACCATCCAGATTAATTGTCAGATTGAACAGAAGATCTCTTTGTTTCTTGGGACCTAGAACAAGCATCTCTGTTTTGTCCGAGTTTAAAAGTAGAAAGTTTGCAGCCATCCACTTCCTTATGTCTGAAACACAGGCTTCTAGCGAGGGCAATTTTGGAGCTTCACCATGTTTCATTGAAATGTACAGCTGTGTGTCATCCGCATAGCAGTGAAATTTAACATTATGTTTTCGAATGACATCCCCAAGAGGTAAAATATATAGTGAAAACAATAGTGGTCCTAAAACGGAACCTTGAGGAACACCGAAATTTACAATTGATTTGTCAGAGGACAAACCATTCACAGAGACAAACTGATATCTTTCCGACAGATAAGATCTAAACCAGGCCAGAACTTGTCCATGTAGACCAATTTGGGTTTCCAATCTCTCCAAAAGAATGTGGTGATCGATGGTATCAAAAGCGGCACTAAGATCTAGGAGCACGAGGACAGATGCAGAGCCTCGGTCTGACGTCATTAAAAGGCCATTTACCACCTTCACAAGTGCAGTCTCTGTGCTATGATGGGGTCTAAAACCAGACTGAAGCGTTTCGTATACATTGTTTGTCTTCAGGAAGGCAGTGAGTTGCTGTGCAACAGCTTTTTCAAAAAAATTTGAGAGGAATGGAAGATTCGATATAGGCCGATAGTTTTTTTTATAATTTCTGGGTCAAGATTCGGCTTTTTCAAGAGAGGCTTTATTACTGCCACTTTTAGTGAGCTTGGTACACATCCGGTGGATAGAGAGCCGTTTATTATGTTCAACATAGGAGGGCCAAGCACAGGAAGCAGCTCTTTCAGTAGTTTAGTTGGAATAGGGTCCAGTATGCAGCTTGAGGGTTTGGAGGCCATGATTATTTTCATCATTGTGTCAAGAGATATAGTACTAAAACACTTTAGTATCTCCCTTGAGCCAAGGTCCTGGCAGAGTTGTGCAGACTCAGGACAATGGAGCTTTGGAGGAATACCCAGATTTAAAGAGGAGTCCGTAATTTGCTTTCTAATGATCATGATCTTTTCCTCAAAGAAGTTCATAAATGTATTACTGCTGAAGTGAAAGCCATCCTCCATTTGCGAATGCTGCTTTTTAGTTAGCTTTGCGACAGTATCAAAAAGAAATTTCGGATTGTTCTTATTTTCCTCAATTAAGTTGGAAAAATAGGATGATCGAGCAGCAGTGAGGGCTCTTCGATACTGCACTGTACTGTCTTTCCAAGCTAGTCGGAAGACTTCCAGTTTGGTGTGGCGCCATTTCCGTTCCAATTTTCTGGAAGCTTGCTTCAGAGCTCGTGTATTTTCAGTATACCAGGGAGCTAGTTTCTTATGACAGATGTTTTTAATTTTAAGGGGTGCAACTGCATCTAGGGTATTGCGCAAGGTTAAATTGAGTTCCTCGGTTAGGTGGTTAACTGATTTTTGTCCTCCGACGTCCTTGGGTAGGCAGAGGGAGTCTGGAAGGGCATCAAGGAATCTTTGGGTTGTCTGAGAATTTATAGCACGACTTTTAATGCTCCTTGGTTGGGGTCTGAGCAGATTATTTGTTGCAATTGTAAACGCAATAAAATGGTGGTCCGATAATCCAGGATTATGAGGAAAAACATTAAGATCCAAAACATTTATTCCATGGGACAAAACTAGGTCCAGAGTATGACTGTGGCAGTGAGTAGGTCCAGAGACATGTTGGACAAAACCCACTGAGTCGATGATGGCTCCGAAAGCCTTTTGGAGTGGGTCTGTGGACTTTTCCATGTGAATGTTAAAGTCACCAAAAATTAGAATATTATCTGCTATAACTACAAGATCCGATAGGAATTCAGGGAACTCAGTGAGGAACACTGCATATGGCCCAGGAGGCCTGTAAACAGTAGCTATAAAAAGTGAGTGAGTAGGCTGCATAGATTTCATGACTAGAAGCTCAAAAGACGAAAACGTCATTGTTTTTTTTTTGTAAATTGAAATTTGCTATCGTAGATGTTAGCAACACCTCCGCCTTTGCCGGATGCACGGGGGGTATGGTCACTAGTGTAACCAGGAGGTGAGGCCTCATTTAACACAGTAAATTCATCAGGCTTAAGCCATGTTTCAGTCAGGCCAATCACATCAAGATTATGATCAGTGATTAGTTCATTGACTATAACTGCCTTGGAAGTGAGGGATCTAACATTAAGTAACCCAATTTTGAGATGTGAAGTATCACAATCTCTTTCAATAATGGCAGGAATGGAGGAGGTCTTTATACTAGTGAGATTACTAAAGCGAACACCGCCATTTTTAATTTTGCCCAACCTAGATCGAGGCACAGACACGGTCTCAATGGGGAAAGCTGAGCTGACTACGCTGACTGTGCTAATGGCAGACTCCACTAAGCTGGCAGGCTGGCTAACAGCCTGCTGCTTGGCCTGCACCCTATTTCATTCTGGAGCTAGAGGAGTTAGAGCCCTGTCTATGTTCGTAGATAAGATGAGAGCACCCCTCCAGCTAGGATGGAGTCCGTCACTCCTCAAAAGGCCAGGCTTGGTCCTGTTTGTGGGTGAGTCCCAGAAAGAGGGCCAGTTATCTACAAATTCTATCTTTTGGGAGGGGCAGAACACAGTTTTCATCCAGCGATTGAGTTGTGAGACTCTGCTGTAGAGCTCATCACTCCCCCTAACTGGGAGGGGGCCAGAGACAATTACTCGATGCCGACACATCTTTCTAGCTGATTTACACGCTGAAGCTATGTTGCGCTTGGTGACCTCTGACTGTTTCATCCTAACATCGTTGGTGCCGACGTGGATAACAATATCTCTATACTCTCTACACTCGTCAGTTTTAGCTTTAGCCAGCACCGTCTTTAGATTAGCCTTAACGTCGGTAGCCCTGCCCCCTGGTAAACAGTGTATGATCGCTGGATGATTCGTTTTAAGTCTAATACTGCGGGTAATGGAGTCGCCAATGACTAGGGTTTTCAATTTGTCAGAGCTAATGGTGGGAGCCGTCGGCGTCTCAGACCCCACAGCGGGAGGAGTAGAGACCAGAGAAGTCTCGGCCTCCGACTCCGACTCGCTTAATGGGGAGAACCGGTTGAAAGTTTCTGTCGGCTGAATAAGCGACACCGGTTGAGCATTCCTACAGCGTTTCCCTCCAGAAGCCATGAGAAAGTTGTCCGGCTGCGGGGACCGTGCGAGGGGGTTTATACTAACGTTATTATCTGTACTTGCTGGTGGCACAGACGCTGTTTCATCCTTTCCTACACTGAAATGACCCTTGCCTAACGATTGCGTCTGAAGCTGGGCTTGCAGCACAGCTATCCTTGCCGTAAGGCGATCGTTCTCCTGTATATTATAAGTACAACGACTGCAATTAGAAGGCATCATGTTAATGTTACTTAGCTTCGGCTGTTTGAAGTCCTGACGAACCATGTCCAGATAATACCTCCGGAGTAAGAAAGTTGAATGAAAAAAGTTGAGTGAGGGTTAAAAGTAAAAATATACGGTAATGAAAAAGTAAAAACCGTTAGGTAGCAAAGTAAGATCGGCAACAAAAACGCACAGCAGCGTAAACAAGTCTGCGTAAACAAGCTAAGGAACTGGCAGTGGATCAAACCATTGTGAGGCAAAGGGTGGGGAGTTGCAATCTTTTGAAACTTAAAAACGCGCTATTAAGTGTCTATAATCAGCACAATTGCTTTCATTGCGTATTATTAATATTATTTAAATTACATAGTTATGTTTCAGTGATATATTGGGGGGACAAATCATATTTTTCCCAGGATGGGGGGGTCGTGTCCCCCCCGTACCCCCCGGGATTTCCGCCTCTGCACCCATCCACCCACCTGCTCGTCGAACATCTCATTCCAAAATCGTGGGCATTAATATGGAGTTGGTCCCCCCTTTGCTGCTAATAACAGCCTCCACTCTTTTGGGAAGGCTTTCCACTAGATGTTGGAAGATTGCTGTGGGGACTTGCTTCCATTCAGCCACAAGAGCATCAATGAGGTTGGGTACTGGTGTTAGGCGATTAGGCCTGGCTCGCAGTCGGCGTTCCAATTCATCCTAAAAGTGTTCGATGGGGTTGAGGTCAGGGCTCTTTGCAGGCCAGTCAAGTTCTTCCACACCGATCTTGACAAACATTTCTGTATGGACCTTGCTTTGTGCATGGGGGCATTGTCATGTTGAAAAAGTAAAGGACCTTCCCCAAACTGTTGCCACAAAGTTGGAAGGACAGAATCATCTAGAATGTCATTGTATGCTGTAGCGTTAAGATTTCCCTTCACTGGAACTAAGGGGCCTAGCCCAAACAATAAAAAACAGTCCAAGACCATTATTCCTCCTCCACCAATCTTTACAGTTGGTACTTTGCATTGCTGCTCAGCCATTGAAACCCATTTCATGAAGCTCCCGATGAACAGTTCTTGTGCTGACTTTGCTCCCAGATGCAGATGATTTTGACATGCTACGTGCTTCAGCACTTGGCGGTCCCATTCTGTGAGCTTGTGTGGCCTACCACTTTGCGGCTGAGCCGTTGTTGCTCCTAAACATTTCCACTTCACAATAACAGCACTTACAGTCGATTGGGGCAGCTCTAGCTGGGAAGAAATTTGACAAACTGACTCGTTGGAAAGGTGGCATCCCATGGCGATGCCACGTTGAAAGCCACGGAGCTCTTCAGTAAGGCCATTCGACTGCCAATGTTTGTCTATGGAGATTTCATGGCTGTGTGCTCGATTTCATACACCTGTCAGCAACGGGTGTGGCTGAAATAGCGAATCCATTCATTTGAAAGGGTGTCCGCATACTTTTGGCCACGTAGTGTATGTTAATGTCATATATTTGACAGCACTGTGGGAAAAAAATAACCCTAACCCAATTCAAGCCTAACCCAGCTATCACGTAATGAATGCTTGTTTCCTTTGAAGTAGGGTCTGTTTGAAAAGACTAAAATGAACAGCTTGGTATGAGTTTTAAAAAAACAGCATGGCATGCTAGCTCCATCCTGGTGTGCAGTGGACTAATTCCATGGATAAAGAATAGAAGATTACAGGTTTGAATCTCACTGACGGCGTGCAACAATAAAAAAATAAAAAATGTGTTTGCATGATTAATTCCTAAGCAAATTAATTCCCATGTGTTCTATCTGTGCTTGGAGTTTAACAGTCAACCTAAGCCAGCAGTCTTATTAAAACATTCAGTGAAAGTTTTAAGGAACTTTTCCAAAAACCTCAAAATGACCAATTTTTTTCATCGTTCTCAAGACATTAATAAAACCTCCCAGAAAAACTTTCAGGGAACCATAGTAAAACGTTCTGAGAACCTCCCTGCAACTAAAAATGTAATGTTCCCAGAACATTTAAAAAATAACATTACGTTTTACCGGTCAGGGCCCGGTTTCCCAAAAGCCTGTTAAGGCTAACTTCATCATTAGAACCTTCGTTGGAGCATCGTTAAATCTCTGAGCTGTTTCCCAAAACCATCGTTATCAACGTTGCACTTGAAAATGCTCGTAATCTAATGCCTGCCTCAGACCACTCTTAGAACAGCTAAGTGCATTGTTAGATGCTTTTCTGCCCTCCCGAGTCACTTTATACAGAGAAGATCTTCGCTAAGCATCGAATAACATGCTTTATCACCCTCTGTAACCACCAGTAACTTCAAAACAAAGTTGACTACAAATACAAAGTTGCCAGTGTCTCTCTGCAATTGATACAAACAATCAACGTTTAAAAATATAAAAACTGAGATGACTGCATTAAAATATAAAGACAGTAGGCTGTAGGCCTATTTAATCATACTGAAATACATTTAAAGTTCAATCAATTCAGCTGTCATTTATCTCAATACATTTCATGATGTGTAGCCTAACATGTGCGCAACGATGTGCCAAATCTTGATTTAGTTCATTACTATTGGGTAAGCATTATAATAAGCCGCCTCAATATTTGCAGCCATAGGTTATAAGATCTTAATAGGAGCTGATCCATCATCAGTACTGTGCAATAATTCTAATGTAAGATTTTAATGAAGAAAGTTGATCCGAGAGGAGCGTTGCCTTTCTTTCGATCTATCAGAATCGACACATGCCTCAATGACGCACTTAGCAAACGTTCTCTCTGCATGGTGTTTTGGGAAACGTATGTCACATCTTCGGCCGTTGTAGGAAAGATGCATTGTTAAAACACTCGTAAGCCTAAATTCCATCGTTATCGGGAAACAGGGCCAAGGAAACGTATGGCTTCGTTCCCAGAACCAATGGGAAATCAAAAACGTGCATTCCCCCAACTTCCAAGGAACCAAATGTGCTAGCTGGGAACCCTGGCCCTAACTAACACTAGCTTCATGTCCACACCCAGGTTCAACCCTAACCTAAACTCTAGCTTCATGTCCACACCCCAGTTCAACCCTAACCCTAGCCATAACCCTAACCCTAATCTTGGCTTAACCCTAGCCTTATGTTCAACCTTGGCCTTAGCCCCTTCAATTTTACATTTACATTTTAGTCATTTAGCTGACGTTCTTATCCAGAGCGACTTACAGGAGCCATTAGGGTTAAGTGCCTTGCTCCTGGGCACACCGACAGATTGTTCACCTAGTCGGCTCTAAGTTTCGGTTACTGGCCCAACGCTCTTAACAGCTAGGCTACCTGCCGCCCAATCCAAAAAGGGTTCACCTACCACCGAATTCTCTGACTGTAACGATGAAGTGTTGTGGCAGTATGTTGCTTTTGCCAGCAGAGGGATCCACACGGTGTGTTGCAAACAGCAGTGTTGCCAGGTTTCACGTTAATCTATTGATAAACCAGATTTACAAAACCCTGCTTCTGCTCCTATTACAGAACTTGTGAAAATTGTGTTGTCAATGTGTTCTTATAAAACCCTACGTTAAAAACAGGCACCCAGTCCATTTTATCCCACACTAGTAACATGCCAAGCTTGTGTGCAGAGAACAACTACATGTGGGTGAAATGATCATACTACGTGTGTGGTTGATGAACTACACAAATGTATCTGATAAAACTGACCAGTTCTAGTAATGTCCACTCTTGGAAATAGTAATTCCACTGGTGTTTACTTTCAATAGGTTTCTGTTGGGCTGTCATTTGGACAGGAAGGGTTTATCTGATAGGAAGTGGAAGTAGGAGCGTCCCCCCACCGCTGTAGTCCTCTAGCTTCCCCATCCTGTAGCTGGGATTCTCTGAGCCAGGAACACCCCCTGCTCTCCAGGGTATGGCTGCCTGCTTGTATTTTGGTAATCGTCATCCTCAATGACCTGCTGCCCCGATCCTGGCGCCAGGAGTCTCTGTGCCTCCCACCCATTCCCCGCCACCCCTGACCCCCTGGATAATTCAGACCAGCTGTTGCAAGGTGCCTTGACCACCCCCCACCTCTGACCACTCACACTTGCCATTTCCATAGCCCTCGGTTCATCAGGAAATGCTTGCTATGCTTTTGGAAGCCCTGACTTTGCAAATCAGATTAAACCAAAATCCTTATTTCCCATCTTACTGTGCACATTATACTCTTCTGTACATTTCCCCTCAAAATACGTTTCAGTTGTCTTTGACCTGCACTGCACCCATTTTACGATCTTAAATTAGTATTATTGTAAAAAAGAATACAGAGCAGAGTTTCTGTACAGTGTTTTTGGAGTCTTCATTGGAGTCACATGAAGAGCATGTGCACCCTCAATAAACAAGTGATAGTAGGAATACTGTGTGGAGAATTACTGCTGTGGAATGCAAAGAGGCGGGCAAAACTGAAAGAGAAGGCTTCAACGTGCCGCAGATAACTTTCCTCCCGTAAGGAATTTGTGAAGGGAAACAGGAAGTGTGTGTGTGTGTACGTACACTTTTGGTGTATTATTTTCACTTTGTGTTTTTGGCATTTAGGGTCTCTGTTTAATGAAGGTGCCTGTCTGTCTCAGTCCTAACCACAGTGGGACTGCACTGGGAGACATTGGGGAACCCTGAGCTTTTGATCCCCCTCTCTACTGCTGTGTTTGTGAGTTGGAGGGGGGGTCTCACGGTGTTGCAATGTTTCGTGTTGGAAGTTGGTTGAGAGACGGGGGCAGGATGGAGGGGGTGGGGGATCGCTACAAAGGCTTGCTCTGGTAGAACTATGTAGAAGAGGTTCAGTTTGCAATGGGATTTCCTGTCTTTTCCCTGCCAGCCCCCCACCTTTCCCTACCCTCAATATCTCTCTTTCTTTCAGAGATGGAAACTAATCACAGAGTATTTCACCAAACTGTGATGGATGAGGTGACTTATTTCACATAATATAAGGTACATCAGGGATTCTCAGTTGACAGTTGTTGGCTGCTTACAAACAAACCAGTGCAATCCAGTTTCCATTTATTTATTTATTCAATTTCCATTGAGGATTTCCACCAAAATGTTGAAACTGATTGGTTTAACTGTGACGGGACTGATGCATTTCTCATTTGTGTCTTGTGTGTCTCTCGCTGACATATTATCTAGTTGAATTATGTTATCTGAGCTGACTTCACATCCAGATGGGAAATAAATCAATACAATCTGAAGGGGGACTTGTCAAGTTGGATCAGTCGACCTACGCTACATTATTATTCATGTTAAACCTAGCGCCAGAGAGGACAGGTGCTTCCGCATTTGGTCCCACAGACAGACATATCATGTTGGTGTCAAAGAGGGGGTGGGGGGGACACTAGAATGTAAAACACCCCCCTCCTTCACCTTGCCCTGCCCCACGCTTTGATCTTAGGTGTAAGTGGCGGAGCTGTGGGGCATGTATCACCCATTAGTGTTCCGGTGAGAGTGGCAGTAGCCCAGCCAGGGAGACCAGTCCAGCCAAGCTCTGGGAATATTGCTTAAGCCATGTGGGGAGGGATGCTGTGAAAGGCCTGCCAACTGTGTTCCTGCAACAACAACAAAAACACAGAGCCATGAGGTAGGGGGGAACTGGGCCCTGGGCTTGTGGGAGAGAGGCGGGGAGAGAGCAACACCACGGGAATACACACTGACTATCTAGTGTTTCCTGTTCCAATCAAATCAAATCAAATGTTATTTGTCACATGCACCACATACAACAGGTGTAGGTAGACCTTACAGTGAAATGCTTACTTAGAAGCCCTTGACCAACAATGCAGTTTTAAGAAAAATAAGTGTTATGTAAAAAATAGATAAGTAAAAAATAAAAATAACAAATAGTTGGAGCAGCAGTAAAATAACAGTAGCGAGGCTATATACACGGGGTACTAGTACAGAGTCAATGTGCGGAGGCACTGGTTAGTCGAGGTAATTGAGGTAATATGTACATGTACTCTAGGTAGAGTTGAAGTGACTATGCATAGATAATAACCAGAGAGTAGCAGCAGCGTAAAAGAGGGAGTGAGGGGGGAACAATGCAAATAGTCTGGGTAGTCATTTGAATAGCTGTTCAGGAGTCTTATGACTCGGGGGATAGAAACTGTCTTAACCTTTTGGTTGTTTGAGTTTTTCTCATCTGATTTTTTTATACTCATGTAAACTATCAGTGATAACACAGTTCAGTACAATAGACAACCATTTAAAGGTACAACTGTCACCACTCACTGTTTGAGTGAGTTGAAAATGAAGTACCGGTGTAGAGGATCCACTGTGAACACATCAAAGCTCTTGGACCGCGTCATTTCCCCCCAGTCCCTCTGGCTGAGTAAGGCTGTTCTGCACTGTCATCAGTAGACTGTCTGCACGATTGGGCCTTCCCCATGGTCAGCACAGAGCTTTCCGCGATCTACAGACAGGAATCTCAGAACATTAAAGCCAATTTCCCTGAAAGTACATTTTCTATGTTTTCTTAGTTTTCAGGCTTTGACCACATTCTTGGGATTTCAATGTAACTTCCCATGTCCTAAGGCCCAATCGGGTGGCAAATCTCTCAAGGCTCTCTTTGGATAGATTGCTTTCTCTCGGGTTGAGAAATAACAAGCTTCAGAGTAATGACTTAACAAGCTACGGTGTAATGGCTTCAACATGTGCGAGTGCAAGTGTGTGTGCATGTGTGTTTGCACTCGTGTGCATAATGTGAGTGTGTCTCCTCATTACTCTGCATGTGAAGAATTCTATTTGATCCAATTGTACTTTGTTTGACAGCTGTGCCGACAAAAACCTCTTGAGCGTTAGAGCAAAATGTAGATTTCCGCCTAAATAGACATACCCAAAAGTCATTATTTTTCATTAGATGGCCATAAACAATAACTAGAAGTGCTGCAAGGTTCTGGTATTCACCTTTTCAGGTATTTTTTTATATATATAAATAGCTGAGTTGTTCTCACTTGTGAAAAAAAGCTCAAGTACATAGTGGAAATATTATGAAAATCAAAAAAATATATATTTTTTTCCTATTCAACAAAGATTGCACTAGAAATGACTGAAATGCTCTCTATATATAGTAACAAAGATTTTTTTTGACCTTTATTTAACTAGGCAAGTCAGTTAAGAACAAATCCTTATTTTACAAATGACAGACTACTGGGGAACAAGGTTACCTGCCGTGTTCAGGCAGCAGAATGACAGATTTTTACCTTGTCAGAGCAGGGATTTGATCCTGCAACCTTCTGGTTACTGGCCCAACACTAACCACTAAGTTACCTGCCGCCCCGAGCTACATGTAACGGATTACAAAAAAACTATAACTAATCTAATTACCAGGAGAAAAATTTAAATTGGATTACAGATACTTTTGAAAAACTAGACGATCACTTCCAGGATTACTGTTCAATTTAGAAGGGATGTTTGTGAGAAAATAAATCTTTCTGTTTTCCCAATGAAAAAAAGGTGCAAGTTTAAGTTTGTTTTGCCTGAGTGAGTCTGACCATAAGTCAGAGACCACCCAAAAACTATTTTGGCATTTGTCCATTGTTGATATAGGGCCAAAATATTTTGCATGTCACTAATGAAGTTTTCAAGCTATATATAACTTTCAAAATACAGAAATACTGCTGGTATCATACAGGCTGTATTTCTGTATTTTGGAAGTTTTATACCTAGATAATGGATCGCTGACATCCGCGCTGTATAGAGCGGATCCCAGTAATAAAATATTGAGGAAGTTAATCCCTTATAAACTCCTGTGGTATTGTGCTCCACATACTTTAAGCAAAATTATATTTAAGAAGACCATGAGTAGTGATTTTATTTGTGATGATGAAAAAATTATCAAGATATCAAAGTGTTACCAACATAATCACTAGACTGTCCCCTTTCATATGCCATCTTCCAGGCTGGGCTTTGTTGATCAGAGGGAGAGCAAATCGATTCTTTGACTGGATAAGCCAGAAAATGTGACATCTCGCTCCCTATGCAATGATGGAGTGTGAAACCTGACACTTCAAGCAGACAGATGGGGCTTTCTGGCACTATAAAGCACTGGATCCTGCAACGTTCACAGAGCGTTTTGTGTGTCTTGGGGGGAATGGGAAGAGTGTTTGATGGCTTGTGATGAAATATGACAGCTGTGGATTGGTCAGCGTTTGTTTGACTATCTGTAAAAAAGCGTTTTGAATTTATGCATCTGTTCCACCGCTCCAGCCCTTCAGCTGTTGCCAGTCTTAACTCTCTTTGATCTCTTCTGATTCTCCATTTGGGAGGAGGTGCTCCGGCAACTTACAGTTAAATGGAACAGTGACAGACTGTACACATGTTCCCACCGAACTCATCTCTCTATGTGTGTCATACTGGGGTGGGCTCTGGATCTGAACAAGTGCTTCATGCACCTGTGGGGCTGTTCATGGGACAGAGGCAGTGGTACAAGATGGACAGCTTCCTAAGTGAACCTATCAATTCCACTCTATCAATAAAATGCTCAATTGTATTGACACATTATGTACTCTCCTACAAACAGAAATCTGTGTTTTGGCAAGTTATTACTTGCACCCATGGTTGCCATGAAGTCAAATTCTAGGTAAAATGAAAGCTTCATGTGGGTCAGTAATAATGTACCAAAACAGTATATTTCTCAACACACTCTCTCTAGTTTCTTACCCTCAATCTGACAAATCCTGACAAGAGGACAAACATTTACATTGTTCTTTCACAATAATCTCCCATTGCCTCCAGCAACTGTTCAACATCCCCTTGCACCTACTCTGGGAAAATACACTCAGGTGCATTCCTCACATGGATCGAGACCTTGGAATTAGAAGGTTCTGACATTTTGGTCAAAATTCAGTTATTTACATAGATAGTCTTTCACATATGAGATATGTCCGATTCTAACACATTGCTGGGTTTCCAATCAAAAATAAATGCATGTAAGGTGATGTATTTGAGTCATGAAAGACATCCAAAAACAGCTCTGAGATCTGGGAATTGAATAACCCTCTGTATCTCAAAACTATATTTTGCAGATAGAACCTTATAATTCCAAGTCATTGATTATGCATATCATAGGTTACGGCTGTCACGTCCTGACCAGTATAAGGGGTTATTTGTTATTGTAGTTTGGTCAGGGCGTGGCAGGGGTGTGTTTGTTTTGTGTTGTTGGAATTTTTGGGTATTGTTCTATGTTTTTTCTATGTTGTGTATTTCTTTGTGTTGGCCTGGTATGGCTCTCAATCAGGGACAGCTGTACATCGTTGTTGCTGATTGGGAGCCATACTTAGGCAGCCCTTTTTCCACCTGTCTTTTGTGGGAAGTTGTTTTTGCACTGCTGTGTTTAGCCTGCAAAACTGTTTAGCTGTCGTTCATTTTTTCTTGTTTTGTTTAGTGTTCAAATAAAGTAAATATGAGCATTCACATACCCGCTGCATTTTGGTCCAATCACTACGACGGCCGTGACAACAGCCCTCTTTTGCAATTATTTCTATATTTTTTCACCACTTTTGCAGACGCACGCCCATAACCTCTGTTCTTTCTGTCAAAAATAAATAAATAAAGGTACCTTGGAGCATCTTTGTAACGGCCGTCGAAAGGAGTAAACCAAGTTGCAGCGTGGTGAGTGCTCATCATTAACTTTTAATAGAACACTTTCAAGAAAACGAACAACAGCTAAACAGTTCTGTCATGAACTAAACAGAAAGTAACCACCCACAAAACCCAAAGGAAAACAGGCTGCCTAAGTATGGCTCCCAATCAGAGACAACGATATACAGCTGTCCCTGATTGAGAACTATACCCGGCCAAAACAAAGAAATACAAAACATAAAAAAAGGACATAGAATGCCCACCCTAGTCACACCCTGGCCTAACCAAAATAGAGAATAAAACCCTCTCTATGGCCAGGGCGTGACAATCTTTAAGGCCCATTGGAGAGGCATCTCTGTTTTTGTCTTGTTCTATCTCAATCCGAAAACCTCCATGGAAGGAGTATTTCACCAAAAATACAGACTTAACACATGAATAACTACCAAGTCCTTGGCTTACTCTGGGAATCAGAGATCAGAAAAATATATCAGTTTACTCCAGTGGCGGTCAGTGCTGTTTAAGAGGAGGATTATTTTTTTGTTCATGAGCATGGCCTTATTTCTATTAAAGCATATTGGATGACTCTCATTCATATTCCATTCACCCAGTTCAATGTAACAGCAATAAGTTTAGGCTAGTACATGATACTCAAATTTTCCCTCTACCCATCATCAGGTTGCTACAACCTAGCCTATGAATGAAAGTTTACAATGTAGGTGAACACAGGTCAAGAGACAAATTTGAGGGGACAGTGACACATGGACAGACAGTGACATTCAATACTGCCTTGCACAATCTTGCCTGCATCTAGTTGATGTAGGGTGTAATCATTGGTACAACAGTTGCAAACGAGAGTTTCTATTGGACAAATTCAGGTATGTTTTACCCGTTTTGTTCCGTCTGCTTCCGTTTAAGAAACTTTTTTCAACAGAATCGGCGGAATGAATACACCACTGATCATGCATTAACACTGTTCACTTTCATAGCAGCCAAGTTGTATTCCTTCTTGCATTTCTCCTCTCATCTCTTCCCTTTGCTTGTGGACTTCAATGCACAACATATCAGCTGTATGGGACCAGGAGAAAAAATCAAGCCAAATCGCAACACACAGACTACATCTTTATCCCTATATTAGCTAAAGTAATGTCATAGTCAGCATACACATTGAACTAACATAAAAGACATAAAACATATAGAAAAACACATAAAACACATGAAACACATAGAACTAACGCATTAGTAAACCCACTACAATCATACAGTAACTTTTCCAAGTCAAGGTAAGCTTTTGGTATTACTAATTTGTCACCGGGGCCCGCCGGTATTACTGCTGTAGAGTTCCAGTGTTGTGTTGGAAAGTTGTGTTGTGTTGGAAAGCTAGCTAACATAGCATCCCTCTGTTTGGGCAGGGTGTTTCAGTAGGCTAAACTAGCTGCATTCGCTAGATAAGAAACTGAAACTGAAAAAAATGACACTCTCTCTATTTCTCTCTTGCTTCTCCTTCATTTTGGAAGAAATTAATTTGTTCAAAACTGTTCAACTATTGTCTTTCTCTCTCTTTGAGTCAACTACTCACCACATTTTATATACTGAAGTGCTAGCTAGCTGTAGCTTATGCTTTCAGTAATAGATTACCTATCTGATCCTTTGATTGGGTGGACAATATGTCAGTTCATGTTGCAAGAGGTCTGATTGGTTGGAGGACGCCCTCCAGAAGTTGTCATAATTACTGTGTAAGTCTGTGGAGGTGGGTGAGAAGCATGAGCCTCCTGGGTTTTGTATTGATGTCAATGTACCCAGAGGAGGACGGAAGCTAGCTGTCCTCCGGCTACACCGAGGTGCTACCCTACAGAGGGCTGTTGAGGCTACTATAGACCTTCTTCTTTGTGTTTTAATCAATTATTTTGTGACGTGATTATATTTAGTATAGTTTTATCTAAAAAGGATAACTTTTTTAATGTTTTACAATTTAAATGTTTATGAAATTCACTGAGGAGGTCCTCCCCTTCTTCCTCTGAGGAGCCTCCACTGATTTACTCATCCAGAGCTATGCTTTATCCATGTTGCTAGTTATCCAAGAGATATTGTTGTAAGTGGAAATCATGCCTACATAGTTATTGTATGACGGATGGCTTACCAGCCAATCACGTGAGAGTTGTTAAGTTATATTTGTTGCGCGCTGGTTTAAGGTTCAAATTCTGACTTTACGTATTGCCCAAGCACCAAACCAAGCTAGTTCTCATGTTGGAGCTAGTTGGTCTAAGTGCAATGTATTATTAACAAGTTGGTAATAAAACACCCAAAGAGAGAAGGTTGTTAAGGCCTACTTTCCACGCCTCAAAGCAATGAGGAGTTGGAGTTGACAGGAGTCCAGCATCATTGATCTAACTACAGTAAAGTAGCTAGCCAACAACTGTAGTAAAGCCAACAGCAGATGGCTGGTCAACAATTGTGTCAGAAGATTTGGACAACTAACGGTAATCAGTAATTACTAAAAATTCTGCGATATTATTGTGCCATCCATCTATAAGTTTGACTATGTATATAAGTATATGGACGTCAGACTCACTGCAATTGGTGCAGCTAGCTAGCCAACTGCCACCAGAAGTAGCTAGATATAGCGTGTTAGCTTTGAGCGTGAATCCGAAGTCCCACCTCTCCCTGGCCTAGGAGTATCCCGTTACCCTGACAATGCTGGAAAAACAACTGAACCTGGACGCTTGACGCTGTCAGTGCATGGAGCCAGTGCATCAGGATACAGATTGAGATAGACTTTTTCCGTTTCACAGTGAAATGTAAAGGCCTGTGCTGTGTATACTACAGACAGAGACGTTTTACTTGTTTTTTCTCCTCCAACATAAGAGAGACTGTATTTCTCCCAGCACAGTATTTTCCCTTTTTGATTGTGCCAGTGGAATTTAAAATCCAAATCTAAATTGTTAATATGTCATAACTATTTGAGAAATAAAACATGTAAGACATTGAGCCTCAGTTCTTCATGAATATATGAGAAATATGTATATTTTTTCTCTCCAACTAATTTTTCAACTCATAAACCATTTTCTCACTAACAATGAGGGATGGATTTGATGATCGAGTGGAGACTGGGTAGCCTGCACAGCCTGCTTCCAAGGACCCCGCTCCTGAATGGATCTGCATACTGATGGACAAGCTAAGCAGGATGGAGGATAGCCAGCGGCAGCTAAGCGAGGGCCAGCGGCAGCTAAGTGACAAATTAGAGAAGAGATGTGACCAACCGGAAAAGAGGATCGACAGGAAGATATATGTCATCCTAAATTCATGTGAGTCGGCTCCGCCTAACCTCACTTATCATGGTTATGCAGCTGGTCCCTTCTCAGTGGGGTCCCATCAAACACATCACCCTCTGTAGCAGAACTTCATGTCATTGACCAGTATGCCCACAGCTCAGGTCCCCCCAACCACTCAGTCAGACCGAGGGAGCCCGGTCATAGGCCTGTACAGAATCCTCCCATGGCCTTCAAACACAACATAGCTGAATGCGCTCCTGACAGCGCCCATAGGCCCACGTCCAGCTCTTCCGTGCCATTTCCTGAGGGCAGCAAATGTGGCCATCCACACAAGTGACATTGTCTACATTGATGGAGAGGCAATTCTGGCACAAATCGTGGGGGAGCAGGCCCAGACTATTCTTTTGCTAGAGTCACACTGGAGACAGACACCAACATCCCTCCTGAGTGTGAGTGCTTAACCTGTTTAGGATAGGGGTCAGTATTTTCACGGCCGGATAAAAAACGTACCCGATTTAATCTGGTTATTACTCCTGCCCAGAAACTAGAATATGCATATAATTGTTTGATTTGGATAGAAAACACCCTAAAGTTTCTAAAACTGTTTGAATGGTGTCTGTGAGTATAACAGAACTCATATGGCAGGCCAAAACCTGAGAAGATTCCAAACAGGAAGTGCCCTCTCTGACCATTTCTTGGCCTTCTTTAGCCTCTTTATTGAAAACAGAGGATCTCTGCTGTAACGTGACACTTTCTAAGGCTCCCATAGGCTCTCAGAAGGCGCCAGAACGTTGAATGATGACTCTGCAGTCCCTGGCTGAAAAACAGTAGCGCATTTGGATAGTGGTCGATCTGAGAACAATGAAACGGGTGCGCACGTGCACGTGAAGAGTCCATTTTACATTTTCAGTCTTTGAACGAAAACGACGTCTCCCGGTCGGAATATTATCGCTATTTTACGAGAAAAATCGCATAAAAATTGATTTTAAACAGCGTTTGACATGCTTCGAAGTACGGTAATGGAATATTTTGAAATTTTTTGTCACGATAAGCACCGGCGCGTCACCCTTTGGATAGTGTCTTGAACGCAAGAACAAAACGCCGCTATTTGGATATAACTATGGATTATTTGGAACCAAAACAACATTGGGTGTAAACTAGAAGTCCTGGGAGTGCATTCTGACAAAGAACAGCAAAGGTAATCCAATTTTTCTTATAGTAAATCTGAGTTTGGTGAGTGCCAAACTTGGTGGGTGTCAAAATAGCCCGACCATCATGGCTAGCTATCTACTCAGAATATTGCAAAATGTGCTTTCACCGAAAAGCTATTTTAAAATCTGACACCGCGATAACATAAAGGAGTTCTGTATCTATAATTCTTTAAATAATTGTTATGTTTTTTGTGAACGTTTATCGTGAGTAATTTAGTAAATTCACCGTAAGTTTCGGTGGGTATGCTAGTTCTGAACGTCACATGCTAATGTAAAAAGCTGTTTGTTGATATAAATATGAACTTGATTGAACAAAACATGCATGTATTGTATAACATAATGTCCTACGAGTGTCATCTGATGAAGATCATCAAAGGTTAGTGCTGCATTTAGCTGTGGTTTTGGTTTTTGTGACATTATATGCTAGCTTGAAAAATGGCTGTGTGATTATTTCTGGCTGGGTACTCTCCTGACATAATCTAAGCCTTTTTGAAATCGGACAATGTGGTTAGATAAAGGAGCGTCTTGTCTTTAAAATGGTGTAAAATAGTCATATGTTTGAAAAATTGAAGTTTTTGGATTTCTGACGTGTTTGTAATTCGCGCCACGCCCTATCATTGGATATTGGAGCGGTGTTCCGCTAGCGGAACGTGTAGATGTAAGAGGTTTTAATTAATCTGTGGCACAGTTGACTCTCCCAAGCCTGGTCTTCCCTCCGTCTTAGAGCCAGTGAACATCGCTGAGGATGTCTCATCTGGCAGTGTTAAAACTGCACTTCCCAATGTCGTATGTCTTGGAATTCTGATTGAGGTTTATCCTGAACCCCACAAACTCCAGCTTTAGACCATCTTAACACACTGCGAAACAGACATGGAGCAAGGAGGAAAGAACCCCCCTCACAAACAGGGCCAGTCCCCCAGGCCCGGGTCGGGAGAGTGCAAACCCTCAGTGCACAGGACCTTCCAGAGCATCTTCAACTCCTCTACGCCTCCTCCAGAAAAATAGGTGTAGGGGTGAGGTGGTGCGTGGGACTAGGCAGATGAACAGTCTAACAGTAAAGGATGCCCACCCCCTACCTAAAATTGAGGAGTGCTTGGATGTTCTTGGAGGCACCAAGGCTTTCACAATGGTAGATCTTCAGTGCGGATACTGGCAGATCGAGGTTGATGAAAAAGATTACCACAAAACTGCGTTCGTCAGCAAGTATGAACTGTTCGAGTACTCCAAGATGTCTTTTGGATTGTGCAATGCTCCAAGCACTTTCCAGAGGGCAATGGAGCTTGTGCTACATGGACTGTGTGGGAGACACTCCTGATCTACCTCAACGACATCATCATCTTGGGCCACAATGTTGACCAAAGCCTAGACAGACTCATACTCATGTTCGAACACCTCCACAGCTATGGCCTGAAACACACAGATTCTTCTCACTGAAGCATGGGAGCTGTCTTGTAGGGGGAGGAAAAGGTCATTTCCTATGCAAGTTGTCACCTAACTCCTGCACAGCAGCGCTACCGTGTAACAAAGCATGAGCTCCTCGCCATTGTCCGTTTCACTCATCAGTTCCACCACTATCTCATGGGGCAGAAGTTTCTTGTTTGGACTGATCACAGTAGCCTCACGTGGCAGTTCAGATTCAAGCACCCTGAAAGACAGCTGGCGAGGTGGCTGGAGGAACTGTGCCAGTATGACTTCGAGCTACAAAACAGACCTGGCCGCCAGCACTCATACGCAGATGCATTGTCTAGCAATAACCCCAAAAATGTCAAGTCCTGCGACTGCTACTGAGCAGGGTGAGATTTGGACATCTTGCCATGTGGAGGCTGCTTCCGTTGCTGGAAACTCCACCAGCTGTGGGCAAGGTTTGAAGCGGATGTGGACGTCGTTATCCCCCTGGCAGTACGTCACATAGACATCAGTACATCACAAGAACAAGGTGTCACAGACTCAGTCAAGACCCACCACAAGCAAAATAACTAGCAGGAACAAGCCCCAAGCTGGGATATCTGCAAACTGGATGCAGCCCATGGACTTCAGGCAGCTAGCGAGGGTGCAAGGGCAGACCCCGTGAAAAAGTACTAGCTATGCTGGACACAAATAGAGTGACGCAATGGAGTGGGAATAATGTGTCAGAACCCTCCTTACTGCTGCAGTTCCCTGTATTGCTAAGAGAATACAGGCATATTACGACCCTCCTCAAAGTTGCCACCTAGGAAAAGGAAATACTCTCCAGCGGCTCAGGCAACGATATCACTGGCATGGATTGGGTGGAGATGCCCACCTCTTCATCCAGAAATTCTCCATCTGTCAAGCAAAGAAAACAGCCAGTAACTCAACAAAGGCAAAACTACAGAACTACCAGGCTGGATCAACCATGGAGAGCTTACAGCTGGACGTCCTTGGTCTCCTTCCTGTATCTCAAGATGGAAACAAGTACATCCTGGTATTCATGATCAATTCTCATGCTGGGTCAAGGCCTACCCACTCCCAGAACAATATGCAGAAAGCACAGCAAAAGCCCTGGTCATGGAGTTCATTGCTCGCTTCGGGAGTCCCCTCGAACTCCACACAGATCAAAGAAGAAATGTCAAAAGCTCCCTGTTCCAGGAATTGTGCAGCCTACTGCAGATAACAAAAACAAGAACCACACCTTACAATCCATCCTCAAATAGTCAGGTAGAGCGATTTAATCGCATGCTCCTGCAGATGATCTACGGTGACGAGAATCAAAAGAACTGGGACCTGCACTTACCCCTACTCACTGCTGCCTACCGCAGTGGCCCACACTCTACAACGGGGTTTACACCCAACAGAATGATGCTGGGCAGAGAGTTGTATCAACCACAGGACATCTGGCTTCGCACAGCAGAACTGCAAAACAAGGAAAGAGACATACCTACCTTTGTGGACGACCTTCAAACACAGCTGAAAAAGACCCATGAAGCTGCCCGCCAGCATCTTCACGTAGCACTGGTCCGGGAGAAGAAAGCGTATGACCTACATGCTAAGGAGAACCTACCAACTAGGAGACTTAGTGTGCATGTGGAACAGCACCAAAAAGAAAGGACTAAGCCCTAAGCTGCAAGCACCATGGAAAGGCCCCTTTGCTATCAGTGCATGTTTTGGACCAGTCCTGTATTAGATCAGTGGTCTGCCAGGAAGGAAAGTCCTCCGTCATGACCGCCTGTCTCAATACACTGAGGAGGTGATTCCAGAATGGATGAAACGACTCAGACATCAGGTCACCATACAACAGCGGAGTACCTCAACTGAACCCACACAAAGCCTGGACACCCTTGACAACCAAGGCCCAAGTACCACAGCTGTGGAACAGAGTGAAAATTACTGTGAGGAGGGACAAGCTTCAAAAGGAAAAAAGTTCTGACCGGCTGCACGCCATCGCCACATGATGAAGAAAACACAAACACCATCAGCCAGGAATAAAACACAAAGAGGGCAAGAAGTGCACATGTCAGCTCGTTATAAGGACTGACAAACGAGCAAACAAGCAAAAATTGGCTCTAGTCACTCACCTTTTCCAGTGAACAGGAACTGTTACTGTCGTTCTGAAAAAGTGAAGTGGTGAAAAGACCATTAACACTCACCTTTAGTTATGGTACTTACTTGTTCAGTTAAAAAAAAAACAATAGTACATTTTTTTTCTAAAAATAGAAAGAGAGATACAGTACTTACCTTGTTTGCTGTTATTACTGATGACACTCAAATGATTGAAATGCATTTTGCTTAAGTTTAACTTTGACCAGTATGTTTGTTCAGAGTAGGGAAAATGGTTAGTTATTGTGGGAGGGACTTGGCACTGCTGGAGGGGGTTGGTGTTGTAAGTGGAGATCCCGCCTACATAGTTATTGTATGAGTGATGGCTTACCAGCCAATTACGTGAGAGTTGTTCAGTTATATTTGTTGTGCGCTGGTTTAAGCTTCAGATTTTGACTGTACGTATTGCTCCAGCAAGGAACAAAGCTAGTTCTCCTGTTGGAGCTAGTTGGTCTAAATGCATTGTATTATTTAGAAGTTGGTAATAAAACACCCAAAGAGAGAAGTTTGTTGTGGCCTTCTTTACACGCCTCCAAGCAATGAGGAGTTGACAACAGTCCAGGATCACTGATCTAACTACAGTACAGATGCTAGCTACCATTAGCCAACAACTGTAATAAAGCCAATAGGAGATGGCTGGTCAACTCCACAGAGCACATACAACAATGTAGTGTATTTGTCATTTTAGTGAACTATTACTTGAACAAATGGATGGTGAACATGAATTCATGTGTTTGATGATGTGGTTTGAAGTTAGGTAGGATATTATCTTTATTGAATCATTAAATGGCTTTACTTTTCTATTAAAATGAAACAGAACCTTTTGGCTTAACCAAGATCGACATCTGCAATTTACAAGGTTCTCTCTGCGATTGTACTCCCCTAAAAACACATTTACAAATGTCCCAGGATTTTAAGTACCTTTAAGGTTATGAAAGAGGAATTCCCTACAGTTTTCAGATCTGGCATGTGAAAACTTTTATGCTCAATACCTCACATCTAGACAACACAGATATAACCTTATAATTCCAAGGTCAAGAAAAATAAAGTTGCGAATACCAGTTTGTAGAGTAGACTGCAGAGCCTAGTCTTGACAGACTGCTTTAAATAGATTTTGAACAGTTCTTTGAGATGTAAAGGCTGGATGAAGAGTTTCTATTAATTTGCAAGTAAAGAATAGAAAGCTCCATGAAATAGAAATGAAATATTTGTAAATATATTTCACTTCCTTGGATGTGAATTTACATCATCCTGAGTTCATCATTGTTTACTTTATATCAATAACATTGGTTTGAACAGGGGTCTCCAACAGGTCGATCGCGAGCTACCAGCCAAACAATTCAGAAAGTACATGACATTTTCAAGTGTTCCACCGCAAACTGTCATCAACAAATGTAACAATTATCAGACACCCCAAGCTCCCAGCTACTATCTAATCAACCCAACTTTGGCATGATCCCAACCCTGGTTGGCCATTATTGGCTTAAAAAGCCAAACCTAACACAATATATGCCAACTAATTTCAAGCAATATTGCCCCTGTCTGTCTGTGTGGTGCACGCATTTGTTATCACTTCAATGTGTGTAACCTGTTGATTTGATAACCATTTTGTGGGTTGACAGAAATACTTTCCACAAAACCTTCTCAATAAAAGGTTAACTGCAGAGTAGGCTTACCTGGCAGAAAGAAGTATATCATGAGTAAGTATATCATGTATCTATTATTTACCGTGGCGATTTTAGGATGTAAATCTTGGTGGGGCAAACCCATTTTTTGTTGTTGTTGATGCATGCCAGCCAGCAAAGCCACAACACAACACAACACTAAACAATACATGAATTACACTATAACTGTGACAAACGGTGCCCACAAACTGTTAGGGCCTACATAAATCTGTCCCAACAGCAGAGCTATCTTTTCATCACCATGGAGGGAATCCTTACCACCACTACACCTGGCTATCAGCGGAACCTTGTCTGGCAGCGAAAGAGTTAATTGGGCCTCATTTACTGCCTTTTTAAAAAACATAGCTGATGTGGCTGACTTGCTTAAACAAATGTGGTTTCTACTGACAATTGAGATGTACAAACTATAGCATAAGGGAATGACAAGAGAATAAGAGGCGATCCGTAATTTAAATTAAGACATTCATGAGTGAGCTAGGATGGACGCAGTCAATATAACTATTTGTTCAGCACTTTTGAAATGTACAGCGACAGAATTCCGAACAATGGCCATTCTTACAGTATTCTCCCTGTACACCAGGTCAGAACCGTATAATAAATAAAGGGGCATTTAAGCAGACAATGAAAGCTGTTACAATATTCAATGATTACATTTCTCTAAAATAGGCTACATGTGCACCACCAAGTCAGAACAGTAGGCTAAGTTATTAAGGGGAAACGGACAAAATTATTAGGGTGAGGCACATGGGCTACTAACAGCTTACTACACAACATACACTTAGTATTACTTTCTTAGCTACAGTATACCTATCCTCATAGCATATTACATCATTTATGCAGCAGTATACAAAACGTTTTTGGACTCACCTTGTTGTGCTGTGCTCACCTGAACAGGAGGATGGCGAGGCGGGCCATTTGCAAGTAGATTGTTGACTTGATTCATGATGATTCATGCTGATGACTGCTTGTCTAGCTTGCTAGCTAAGATTTTGAAAGCAGGATGTTGACATGATCAGTCCAATCAAAGCTATGGTAGATATAAAGTGATTTGACGTAATTTTATCTGTGGTCAATGACCTTGAGCCTTCTTGGGTGTGCACTTCTAATGTAAATCTATGGCAGCACCCAAGGAGCTTGAATTTTCAAGCTCTCCCCGTAGATTTTGTGGTGATGTGGTGTCCCAATGAGTGGCAGAACACTGAGCCAATCACGGCGCAACTAGAGAACATTACCAACCACTACGCTCTGTATTTTCCGCTGTCTGCCCCACCACCACAGAAAGCACTGAGCTAGGCTGAAACACCTGCATTTTAGAGCTGCCTTACTCAAGAAAGTAAAAAACAGACCATTTATCTTTATTAACTCAAAGATTATTTTGTTACATTGTTTGCAAACTGATATGTGACACGTATTAATGCAAAAATAACATACAAAACAGGCAACAAGAAAATAAATATGTATACTGTATATATATATTATTTAGTAGCTAAACAGGTGGGGTTCAAAACTAAATGACGGTTCGCCACTGATTCTTTATTATTTGCAAACTTTGCCATGAAATGAGCCACAGCAGGACAGAACCATCGCTAGACGGCACATTCCTCACTTGCTAGATGCACAATTAATGTCCCAGATGTACAATTAAAGGGGAATTACACTCAAAAATCTACATTTGTTATATTTTTTACAGACCTTAAAAGATTACAATTCTGATGTGACTTAAGATTTGGAATGGACTCAGAACATCAAATTTGGTTGTTTCTCCATGAACAGTTGTAATTTTGAGAGTGATAAACAAAACTAAAACGAGGAAAATTCAACTGAGAAATAATTTGGATAAAACAGAATTTGTTAACCACCTAGAGTTGTTTATATTTTAACCATTATTTTACAAGGTATATTGACAGCAAACATTCTCCTGTACACTAAGGACTAGGGGAAGAGTTGCAGGGGGAGGAGAAAAGAAGGATGTACCTATTTGAAAGTTAGAAACAAAATGAGTAGCTCACAACGTTTCATTAGCTCTCATGCTAGAAAAGGTTGGTGTAACGTGGGTTAGAACAAAAGAAGCGGCACTCCTAGTGGCTGATGATTTTAATGCATGAAAATTGAAATCCGTTTTAATTCATATCTACCAGCATGTCACCTGTGCAAATTGAGGCAAACAAAATGCAGATCACCTTTACTCCACACATAGAGAAACATACAAAGCTTTCCCTTGCCCTCCATTTGACAAATCTGACCATAACTCTATCTTCCTGATTCCTGCTTACAAGCAAAACCTCAAACAGGAAATGGTCTGATGAAGTGGACGCTAAGCTACAGGACTATTTCGCTAGCACAGACTGGAATATGTTCCGGGACTCATCCAATGGCATTTAGGAGTTCACATCAGTCATCAGCTTCATTAATAAGTGCATTGACGACGCCATTCCCACAGTGACCGTACGTACATATCCCAACCAAAACCAAAAAGTATGGATTATAGGCAATATCCGCACTGAGCTAAAGGCTAGAGCTTCCGCTTTCAAGGAGCAGGACACTAACCTGAACCCTTATAAGGAATCCTGTTTCGCTCTCCAACGAACCATCAAACAGACAAAACGTCAATATAGGACTAAGATCGAATCCTACTACACCACCTCTGACACTCATCAGATGTTGCAGGGCTTGCAAACAATCACGGATTACAAAGGGAAACCCAGCCGCGAGCTTCCCAGTGACAGAAGCCTACCAGACAAGCTAAATGCCTTCTATGCTCACTTCAAGGCAAGCAACACTGAACCATGCATGAAAGCACCAGCGGTTCTGGACAACTGTGTGATCACGCTCTCTGTAGCCGATGTGAGTAAGACCTTTAAACAGGTTAACATTCACAAGGCCGCAGGGCCAGACGGATTACCAGGACGTGTACTCAGAGCATGTGCTGACCAGCTGACAAGTGTCTTCACTGACATTTTCAACCTCTCCCTGACCCAGTCTGTAATACTTACATGTTTCAAGCAGACCACCATTGTTCATGTGCCCAAGAACACCAAGGTAACCTCACATCTGTAGCCATGAAATGCTTTGAAAGGCTGGTCATGACTCACAACACCATCATCCCCAACCTAGTCTCAGAGTATTTCGATTTATTCTGTACATAAATCTGAGACACTCCATTTAGTATGATATGTTTTACGTTTCATATCATATGTATTCATTAGTGGATGTCCATCACCTACTACATTTTATATGATACGAATTACAATTTCTATTATACTTTACGAATTCGCAAAATGTACAATATGTTACGTATTTGCAAAACGTACTATATGTTACGAATTTGCTAAATATATGCTATATTACAAATTCTAGCTACGTGGCTAGCTGGCTAACATAAACTAGGCTACTAGTTAGGGATTAGGGTTAAGTTCAGGAGTTAGGTTAAAGGGTTAGGGGAAGGGTTAGCTAAAATGATTAGTGTTAGGTGAAGGGTTAGGTAAAAGGGTTATGGTTATGGGAAGGGTTAGCTAACATGCTAAGTAGTTGCAAAGTAGCTAAAAAGTAGTAAGTAGTTATACGGAAACCAGGGTTGGGTAGGTTACTTTCTAAATGTAATCCGTTACAGTTAGTAGTTACCTGTCCAAAATGGTATTCAGTGATATATCTTTTGGATTACCCAAACTCAGTAAAGTAATCTGATTACATTCAGTTACTGTTAGATTACTTTCCCCTTAAGAAGCATTAGAAGAAGACAAAAATGTATGTTACCAATTGAACAACATTTATTGCAGGATAAATCAATGTTAAAGTTTATATAGCTGGCCATATATGGGTGTTACATTTTACTTTATGAGTTGGTTATGTAGGCTTCTTCTAACCCATCGTTTTCTACTACATATAATAATATGATTAAGTTATATCTTTACATTAAAAACCAAAGTCTATCAGAATTCAGAATTCCAGTCATTCCAATAAATGTTATACCTCTTGATCTTCAAGAATAGGACTTGGAAATATGGAAGTATAGAATAGCCACATTGTTTTTCCTGAGCATGACCCCAAAACTAAGGATTTATTAGCCAGCCCAACTCTGTTGTTTATGATTTGTTGTCATGGAGAACTGATTGGGCTCATTGATTGGAGTATAAAATAAATGCTGCGCTCATGGAATGGCATGCTTTGAGCACTACTGAAAAGTGCTATTTACTTGTGAAAAATGAATGCCATATACTGCATTTGCTATAGGCCTATTGTTTACCTTTTTGTTGTTGACACTGTGATATATTGATAATATGCAGCTGTTTAAAGGGCAAATCCACAGATGAAACAAAAGCAAAACGGTCACCCCGCCTCTGTTTTGGTAAAAAGCTGAGGGATGGGCTTGGAAAAATGTAACCACGCTCAGATTAATAGACAGAGCTATGGATGGAAGGACTGACCATCCATGATATCAACATTATTATTTTAACCATGTTATGAAGCTAAACCGTGTTTGTTTACATTTACAATGTTTACAAACATTGGAGAAAAACAAGTTAATATTTTGGGTCATGGAGTGTAGCAGTTGAACTGAGCTCATGAGGCATTTATAAGTTATATTCTTCAAGAATCAATGGATATACACCAATGTTACATTTTTTTGGGTCACTTAGAAATGTCCTTGTTTTTTGAAGAAAATCTAATTTTTGGTCCATTAAAATAACATCAAATTGATCAGAAATACAATGTAGACATTGTTAATATTGTAAATGAATATTGTAGCTGGAAAAGATTTTCAGGGAATATCTACATAGGCGTACAGAGGCCCATTATCAGCAACCATCACTCCTGTGTTCCAACGGCACATTATGTTAGCTAGTCCAAGTTTATAATTTTAAAAGGCTAATTTATCATTAGAAAACCTTTTTGCAATTATGTTAGTACAACTGAAAACTGTAGTCCTGATTAAAGAAGCAATTAAACTGGCCTTCTTTAGACTAGTTGAGTATCGGGAGCATCAGCATTTGTGGGTTCGATTACAGGATCAAAATGGCCAATAAGGCACAAGTTTAAGTTTCAGCAATCAGTATATCCATCAGTCTATTCTTGTTCTGAGAAATTAAGGCTATTCCATGTGAGGAATTGCTAAGAAACTGAAGATCTCGTACAACGCTGTGTACTACTCCCTTCACAGAACAGCGCAAACTGGCTCTAACCAGAATAGAAAGAGGAGTGGGAGGCCCCGGTGCACAACTGAGCAAGAGGACAAGTACATTAGAGAGTTTTCTAATGATCAGTTAGCCTTTTAAAATTATAAACTTGGATTAGCTAACACAATGTGCCATTGGAACACAGGAGTGATGGTTGCTGATAATGGGCCTCTGTACGCCTATATAGATATTCCATGACTAATCAGCCGTTTCCAGCTACAATAGTCATTTACAACATTAACAATGTCTACACTGTATTTTTTATGGACAGAAAACTTGCTTTTCTTTCAAAAACAAGGGCATTTCTAAGTGACCCCAAACTTTTGAACGGTAGTGTATATATTTATAAGTCCAAAAACGGATGTAGCAACTAAAGATTTCCCCTTTAAGTCTATCATAAGTGTGCGCGTCTGAGCATGTGTCCATTAGGCCTATGGATTTTTTTATCAGCGTGAATTAGATTGAGCAATAAAAGCCCTAGTTTTATTCCATAGGCTGGGATCTGCTCTATGCAGCTGTTGCAAGAGCACATTTTTCACTGACTGTCCACTGGATTCAAAAACAATGATTGATAGGCAGCTTAAACTTGTTGAATTCAACCATTATTGGGTTCAAATACACATTTAGATTGGTGAACAGCCATGCACAACAACCACAATCTGTAAGGCGCAAATAGCTAAATGAGAGAGCAGCAGTGTGATTCACATCAATGCGCTATGTAGATATCAATAATAAGTGATATCCATATCGCCATGAACTACACCACTGTTGTCATCCTTACCTCCAAACGTTTATTCAAGTTGGATCATTTTTGGATGCCGACAGCAGTCGCATCATTGGAAGACATAGCTTGGACTGTAGCCTACAAAGCCTATTCCTGCTCTTTTCCCTCGATCCATCAAATACATTTGGTGTGTCATCATAGTGGTCAGACTCGCTCAGGTGGAACAAACTTAAACTTGTGCCTTATTTCAATGCTGATTTGAATGTCATTGAGAAAACAGAGAAGTGTCAAATACTTTTTTTTTTCACAAACATCCTTTATGATTTAAAAGTAATCCTCAAAGTAATCATCTAGTTTTTCAAAAGTATCTGTAATCTGATTACAAAATGTTGGATGGTAACCAGCGGTGGAAAAAGTACCCAACTGTCAAACTTGAGTAAAAGTAAATAATAGAATAGAAAATGACCAAAAGTAAAAGTCATCCAGTAAAATTCAACTTGAGTAAAAGTCTAAAAGTATTTGGTTTAAAATATACTTAAGTATCAAAAGTAAAAGTATAAATAATTTCAAATTGCTTATATTAAGCAAACCAGATGGCACCATTTTCTTGTTTTTTTAATTTATGGAAAGCCAGGGGCACACTCCAACACTCAGACATCATTTACAAACAAAGCATTTGTGTTTAGTGAGTCTGCCAGATCAGAGGCAGTAGAGATGACCAGGGATGTTTGGTTGATAAGTGTGTGAATTTGACTAATTTCCTGTCCTGCTAAGCATTCAAAATGTAATGAGTACTTTTGGGTGTCAAGGAAAATGTATGGAGTAAAAAGTACAATATTTTCTTAAGGAATGTAGTGAAGTAAAAATAGTCCAAAATATAAATAGTAAAGTAAAGTACAGCTACCCCAAAAAACTACTTAAGTAGTACTTTAAATATTTTTACTTAAGTACTTTACACCACTGCTGGTAACGTAACGGATTACAGTTAACGTTTTTTGCAATCCCTTACATGTAACGAATTACATGTAATCATTACATGTAATCCGTTACTCCCCAACACTGACGCCGATACATCCACCCCAACCAACTACCCTACTTTCGTTTTTGCCTAAAGTAACCATCTGTCTTATGTAACCAAACCAAGAGTAACATATCATATTCATTTGAGTGTTCATTGATTACAGCTCAGCGTTCCATAGCATAGTGCCCTCCGAGCCAAGCTCATAACTAAGCTAAGGACTCTGGGATTGAACACCTACTTCTGCAACTGCATCCTGGACTTTCTGACGGGACACCCGAGGGGTGAGGGCTGACAACACATCTGCCATGCTGACCCTCTACACGGGCCCCTCAGGGGTGTGTGCTTAGTCCCCTCCTGTACTCCCTGTTCACCCACAACTGCGTGGCTGCACACGTCTCAAACACCATCATTAAGTTTGCAGAAGACGTGATGGTGTTAGGCCTGATCACCGACAAAGATTAGACAGCCTGCAGGGAGGATGTCCGAGACCTGGCACTGTAGTGCCAGGACAACAACCTCTTCCTCAATAGAAAGGAATACAAAGGAGCTGATCGTAGACTACAGGGAACGAAGGGCAGATCTCACCCCATTCACATTGACAGGGCTGTAGTGGAGCAGGTCGAGAGCTTGAAGTTCCTCTGTGTCCACATGACTTTGGATTTATCATGGTCCAAACAAACCAACACAATCGTGAAGAGGTACCGACAATACCTCTTCCCCCTCAGGAGGCTTAAAAGATTTGGCATAGGCCCTCAGATCCTCAAACAGTTTTACTACAGCTGCACCTATGAGAGCAACTTGACTGGCTGCATCACGGCTTTGTATAGCAAAGGCTTGGCATTCGTCCGCAAGGTGCTACAGAGGGTAATGCGTACGGCACAGTACATCACTGGGGCAGAGCTCCCTGCCATCCAGGACCTCTATACCAGGCAGTGTCAGAGGAAGAACCTCAAAATTGTCAGACTCTAGCCACCCAAGTCATAGACTGTTCTCTCTGCTACTGCACGGCAAGCGGTACCGATGCACCAAGTCTGAAACCAACAGGACTCTGAACAGCTTCTCCCCCCAAGTCATAAGACTACTAAATAGTTAGTCCAGGTAACTATAATGGTTCAGGTGGCTACTATCCTGAACAAAAATATAAACATGAAACAATTTCAAATATTTTACTGAGTTACAGTTCACATAAGGAAATCAGTAAATTGAAATAAATTAATTAGGACCTAATCTATGGATTTCACATTAATGGGCAGAGGTGCAGCCATAGGTGGGCCTTAGAGTTCATAGGCCCACACACTTGGCAGCCAGGCCCAACCACTGGGGAGCCAGGCCCAGCCAATCAGAAGAAGTTTTCCCCCAGAAAAGGGCTTTATTACAGACAGGAATACTCCTCAGCTGCCCCCTCCCCCACGGCCCCTCAGACGATCCCACAGGTGTAGAAGCCGGATGAGGAAGTCCTGGACTGGCGTGGTCTGCGGTTGTGAGGCCGGTTGGATGTACAGACAAATTCTCTAAAACGACGTTGGAGGTAGCTTATGGTAGAGAAATTAACATTAATTTCTCTGGCAACAGCTCTGGTGGACATTCCTGCAGTCAGCATGCGAATTGCACACTTCCTCAGAACTTGAGACATCTGTGGCGTTGTGTTGTATGACAAAACTGCACAGGTGGCCTTTTATTGTTCCCAGTACAAGGTGCACCTGTGCAATGGTCTTGCTATTTAATCAGCTGCTTGGCAAAGAAGAAATGCTCACTAACAGGGAGGTAAACATATTTTTGCATTACATTTTGGAAAAATATGCTTTATGTGCATATGGAACATTTCTGGGATTTTTTTTTCAGCTCATGAAACATGGGACCAACACTACATGTTTATATTTTTGTTCAGTGTATTGACCCTTTATTCACTATCTCTTTTGACTCATCACATACGCTGCTGATACTGTTTACTACCTGTCCCTTTATTCCTAGTTACAGTACATGTACACTGAACAAAAATGAATCTTTGAAATTGTTGCATGTTGCGTTTATATTTTTGTTCAGTGTACATATATACCTCAATTACATTGTACCCCTGCACATCGACTCGGTACTGGCACCCCTTGTATATAGCCAAGTTATCGTTACTCATTGTGTATCTACTATTACTTCTATTATTATGTGTTTTACTTTTCTATTATTTCTGTATTTTCTTTCTATCTGCATTTTTGGGAAGTGCTTGGTTTGAGTAAGCATTTCATTGTTAGTCCACACCTGTTTATGAAGCATGTGACAAATAACATTTGATTTCATACTGTCTGTGTAGTAGATGTGAAACTCGCTTGTAGCATGTTGGCTGGAGTACATCAGTGGCATCACCCTGAGATCTAATGCCAACTGTTGATCAAGGAGTTGATCAAGGACCGAATCATCTCTTCAAATCAAAAATCAAATCAAATCTTGCTCTGTTACCTAAGGCTGTTGGCTTTGAGTTACAAGTGTTGCTATATAGAATGTTACTAGTTTGATCCCTGTTCGGGGCAGAACCAGATGCACTCTGTTACATCTGCACTGTTCAGAGCATTTAGCCCTTTCTATGACTATGCAGTCAGGATTTCATCATTCTTGATTCTTCATAGAGAGTACAGTCAGAGTATCCTGACCCCTTAGTGAAATCTGACATGAGATGGGTTGTCAATTTCCCCGGTCAAACCAAGCATTTTTCCTGTAACTAAAATCTTAATTTAAAGCTCACATGGGGGAGAAGCAAACAGTCAGCGGACGTTACCTTTTTTCTACACTAGTTATTTTTTGTCCACTTTTCTCGACATCCTTTCTCCTTTCAATCCCCAAAATCACTTTCTCTCTCACCCGTGGATCACATGTTTCTTTGGTTGCCTTCCACTGAAATTCGGGAAAAACTTATAATTTTGGGAACTGAATAAAGTGACTATTGATAAGGGATAATAGGTCAATTTATTGCAAAAGTTAAGGTTTAAGTCTTTGGACATGGAAAAGGGGGGGAAATTATTATTATTATTATTTTTTACAGGTTCAAGTGAGGCTGAACAGGCAATGAAAACTTCCCTTTTGGATATAATTCAATAATTGTTCGGCAATATTAGTTATGTACACAAACTCTCTCACCCTCAATTTTTCTCCCTTCTCCCTCTCCCTGAGTGTGTTTGGAGAAGAGGATGGTAAAGGAATTGATGGAGTTAGGTCAAGATGCTCACTGAAGATCCCTTGTTTCCTGTCCTGGCCTAAAAGGCTGGGTTTATTTTTCCCAGAGTGGGACGGGACAACCCTCCACCCCAATCTCACAAGCATCAGTGTGAGGCAATGCCCAGGAGGGAGAGAAAGAGAGAGGGAGAGGGCTTAGGCGCCATCCGTCCTTCCACCTCTCCCCCTTTCCTTGCTTCTCACTGGCACAGAGTCCACAGCAACACATGTCTCTGATCAAGTGCAGCCTGCGTCATCAGTTAGTAAACTCCAGACTCCAGGAAAACAGAGAGCACATTCATCCACGGCGACCCTGTGACTGAGTGTGTGATTCATTACTCTTTAATATGCACCCCCCCTCCCCCCCAACCACTCAACCACCTCTCCAATCCTGGCCTCAGGCAGACTCCAAACCCTGATGAAATCCATCATTAGGCATACTTGTGGTGTTACTGTTGTTGGGTTCTTTATTTACCAGATGCAGTGGTTGTCCTTGGCCTATTTACAGACAGAGGAGACTTAACAGGCTAGATTTTCACATCTGGGTGAGTTCGTTGGTCTGAGCTTCCTCTCCACAGGCAACAGGCAGAGAGGAGACTATTATGAAGACTTTATATAGGATACGAGGGTGGGGGAGTATACACAGGATGAGAGGTGCTTAGAGAGCTACTCAGGAGGAGATTATAACTTTATTGCAAATAAAACACACCCTAGTTAATTTTATAAAGACAATCAACAGAAAATATTTCAATTATACTTTACATTTCTCCTGAGAACTGCTACTTTTAGTCCGTTCCCTCTGCTGTTGAGTTTCTATTTCTCGGCACGGCACCACATTGAAAAAACAGCGTAACGGCCCCTGAAATCAGCGTACTTCACTGCTGTGTAGGAAAACATGCAGAGAAGATAACCACAGACGGGGACCGGCGCCTGAAGGAAAGCCCCGTAGGATTCCACAAGTCTAGAACTTAGCAGCACACAGTGTAAAACGGCAGGTTGGCAGCGGGGTGGCCGGGGAGCGATACCCCCAGGCCCTCTGTGTCATCGGCGCAGGATGAGTCGTGTTTATGGGAGGCTGACAGCTCCTTCCTGTATCCCAGGCCCAGAGCCCACTGTAAGCCCTGGCTGCTGCTGCACTGAAGGCCGCTCTCTCTCTCCCCCTGACTGGGACTGGGCCTGGGAGCGGGCGTGGGTGGGGCAGTGGAGAACAGTGGGGGGATGGGATATGGTGCAGTGGCAGTAAGCAGTGAGGGTTAGCACTTGAGCTCCTCGGCTCCTAGCCTGTCTTTTTTGGGTGAAGTAGGCCAATGTAAACTCCCATTTCCTGCCGGCCTGTCTCTGAGGGGGAGAGCTGAGCCTCCTATGAAGAGAGAGAGAGAGAGCTGCTTCTCTGCAGGGACACTTCACGCTCAACACATATACGTACATAAATAGATATACAGCCAGAGGCAGGGAGAGAGAGAGAAGAATACACAAACCCTGTGGGGCTCTGGAATGTTAAACACTTAATGGCATAAATAGCAGCCCCTTTGGTAAATTACAGTGAGTGTTCTGGCACTGGGAAGCCTGCAGCAGGAAAAAGTTCTCACATTTCAGAACCAGGCATTCTAATCTCCCAACGGAGTGAGTGGGGGAGCATGTACTGTTTTAATTTCCCCCAAAAAGATGAATATATACAGTAACTTGGAGTGTGGTGAGGGTTATGATATGTTGGGGGTTCAACTGGTGGCTGGCTTTCAAAATGGTAGGCCTACTATATAAGCTTTGTGGCAAGAAGCAAGTTACACTACAGAGACATTATTCATACAGCAGAATGAGTGATTCCAATGTAGCATTAATAAGTTAACTAGAGAGCATAATCTGACTAAAACCGTTAACTCACTTCAACTTGCAATGCTGTGTGATTTTATTAGCCGAGCCGACACCCTCGCCTGAGGACACGCTAACAATTCACATCATAAAACCACTTTGAATTCATTCCAAGCAGCTGGAACTTAATAGGCCTGCTGTATAAGAACATCCAGGTCAAAGGCGCAATGGTAACAACCAAATGATTGAACTATTAATCCACCTCCCAGACCTCTCACTCCATATCGGACTCTTTGTTAGCACACAGCAGTATGACCAAATGTCTAGAGCTCGCCACATAAGTCTTATCTCCTGCTCAGTGAATATTTCCCTGACCGAGAAGAACATTTGGAGTTTAAGAACCGTGTGGCTAGAAGCTCCAGCAGACAGAGAGGCTGAGTGGAACAGCTTACCTCACCCTCGGCAGCAGCCCACGCACCCTCGCTGCTCTATGACCAGACCTGGGCTAGGTTTCCCAAAAGCATCATAGCACTAAGATCTTAATTCCATTAAATCTAAATGGACGAAAGATGATCTTTGTGCTACGATGTTTTTGGGAAACCCACCCCCTGATCACTCAGAGAACCATGGGAACTTAAGACTCTCCTGGCTAAACAGACTCCGACTCACTGTCTGGGCTACATAGTAGGAGCTTCAACTCCCTCAACTAAGGAAATACAGACCTGGAACAAGTTTAAATAAGATGAATGTTGGCCAACAAATCTACTCTCTCTTTCACACTTGCACACGCACACACACACTGTTTGCACAGTGGCTGCAGGAGGCGGTGGCAGGTGGAGAGATGGAGACATTGAGCCGGTGTATGCAGTAGTCCTTGTCCATCACTCAGTGTGTTCACCTGCACACCTGCCTCCGACTAAACGTCACAATGGGCAATTCAAACTGCTCATTCACTCCCAACAGGCTACATTTACAGTTGTTGAAAGATAGCCCGATTCTAATTAACAGTCTCTAACCAAACATGCATATATGGTTGTTGTATAAGTAGTGCTAGACTCTCGTTAAAAAAAAAAGGTAAAACAATACTTTTTATAAACATAAATTATTTTATTGAATGCAAATCCATCAGCTATGAAATAATTGAAATAGAAGTGAAAAACACAAACACAGTAAAAATAAGACTACATACAATCTGGACACTGCACTGCAAACCATAAAAGGTTTAGGAAATGTAAAATTCACCCATGTACAGCCAGGGCTGTGAAACCGTGCCTCTATGATGTAAACATTTCAGACATGTCATTTGGTCCCCTCCTTCCCCACAGTTCTGACTGTTTGATGCATAATAGTAATACTACCAGCAGAGACAAGAAGGCACATCTTTGGTTTAGAAATAATACATTTCATAAAACAAGTTTATATCTTACAAAAAATGGCATGGGAAAGACTGTTCTCGCGATCATTGTAGAGAACAATGGCAATAATTAACACTGTGGTAACCTGGAGTGCATGGCTTAGATTATCATTCAGGAATTAAAACGACATTGAAAGCTGAGAGCTTCCATAAGGAATAACAACAGAAACAAATGGCTTTATCCTGTCTTTGAAACACATCAGATTACATCTGGGCTTGATGTAGTCAAAGTAAAAGCTTAAGACGCACCCACTGGAGACATGCATACAAAGGGACCAACGGACCCCATCCTCTTTGTGATGATGACATACTTCCTCTTTCTGGGGGAGGTGGAAGTCACCTGTTATCAGCCCAGTGAAGGTCAGGGCCATAGCACCTGTTAGCACCTTGTCTATCTACACCACTCTACCAGGGACAGCTGTGTGTGTGTGTGTGTGTGTGTGTGTGTGTGTGTGTGTGTGTGTGTGTGTGTGTGTGTGTGTGTGTGTGTGTGTGTGTGTGTGTGTGTGTGTGTGTGTGTGTGTGTGTGTGTGTGTGTGTGTGTGTGTGTGTGTGTGTGTGTGCGCCATGCTGAGAGATGTATCTCACACACGCACCCCTACCTCTCTCAGCAGCTGTGTCTAGGCCACGATGATCCTGAGCTTGCCTGGCCAGGACAAAGGCCGGGATAGACAAAAACAATGGCACCACTAACCCTCATGAATCCACTACTGTATATGAGGATAAAACTAAGTTGGGACTGGGAGAATGGCAGGAGTACAGAGTTACTTACAGTCCAAAAATATCTACCAGACTTGAAATGGGAGGAGTTTGAAAAATGTTCTTCTTCTTTAAATGAGATTGAAACTGAGATGGCTGTGGAAGTTCCATCCAAAGAGATAGGAGTCAGGGTCAACTTCCTCTCCTACTAGTTAACGGTGAGTTCATGGTCTCTGTTGGCAGATTGGTTCAGGCTCCTCTGGTCTTGCTGGTGATATGAGTCTGTAGACTCCCCTACCGCCCTGAGGTCTCTGTGGGGATAACTCCATGGCCCCTTCCTGCTCACGCTGTGGAGGAGGTGGAGCAGCTGACCGCGCTGTGTTTCTGGAGGAGGGACATGCGGCTGAAGGTACGGGAACACACGCCACACTGGTACTTCTTCACCTCAGCGTGGGTCTGCAGGTGCGCCCGCAGGTTGGAGCGGTCGGCGAAGGCACGGTTACAGTGTTGGCAGGAGAACGGCCGCTCACCTGAGAAGGAGGAGATGGTTGGAGGAGCATTGGATAGAGATGCATGTCACTAACTGTGTGATGTTTCAGGGTGGCAGGTAGCCTAGTGGTTAGAGCGTTGGGCCAGTAACTGAAAGGTTGCTGGATTGAATCCCCGAGCTGACAAGGTAAAAATCTGTCGTTCTGCCCTTGATCAAGACAGTTAACACACTGCTCCCCGGTAGGCCGTCATGGGAAATCAAGAATTTGTTCTTAACTGACTATAGTTAAATAAAGGAACACATTTAAAAATTGTAAGCCTGTGTATGAGACGGGTTCTGTGAACCTTCGCTTTGATTAGCAATACACACAACTACATCAATTTGGCTGTCTCTGAGCTCACCAGAGGGGTTCATTAACACCTCTGTGAATACAGCTCATTTAAAAGGGTAATATGAATCTGGTGTCAGGATCAGGACCACACTTGAATTAACATGATTAAATCAGTGCCAAAATTAGATTACTACTTTCAAGTTGCTGCTGGTGGTAAGTGGGCAGTTTGAAAGCTGAAAGATTCCTTATGTTCTTTGTCCCCTTCATCACAATGTTATCATGCATTCTGTTGTCTCACAGAGTAGCCAATGATAAGATACTTCTCAGGGAGTCATTGTTACAGTGTGGTAGAACACAATGAGTGATCAATACAAATCACTTTGGGCTTGTTGGTCAAACTGCAAGTGTTGATCTAATTAACTGAATAATTGCCCCTGCCTTCTACCAAAGTAATACCCAATGGAGAGTGTAGGACTTCTTACCTGTGTGTGTGCGAATGTGGCCGCGCAGCAGCCAGGGCCTGGAGAAGGCTTTTCCGCAGGTGGGGCAGACACAGGGTAGTGTGTGCGAGCGGATATGCATCTTCAGAGCCCCCAGGCTGGTGTACTCTTTAGGGCAGTGCTTGCAGAAGAAGGCTGGCCTTGCTGCAGTGACTGGGGCCACTCTCTCGTCCTCGGTCAGGGCCCCATGGCTCTTGATGCCTGTGCGTTTGGGGCGCTGGGGGGGGTGATAGGTGTCTGTGGGCTCGGGGCTGGGTGGGTCAGAGGTGCGCCCCTCATCCTCCTCCCCACTGCTACTGGCACTGCTGCTGAGGCTGGAGGGGGAGCTGAGGTCCAGGGGACCGGGGGTGGGAGAGGCATCAGTGGGGGATGTGGGGACGTAGAGGGCTGGAAGGAAGCTCACGTCCCATACCAGTCCTGTTGTGTAACAGGTGGCAGCTGAGTTATTGTCCCCTGCTGGAAGCTCAGCTAGTGGGTACCTTTCAAGTGAGGTGGCTGAGGGATTAGGAAGAGGGTTAGGTTATAGAGATACATTTACAGCACAGCTGACAGATACTGAGATGTTTTCATCATGGACATATAATTCATGTAACTGGAACACAACACAATGAATAGATAACATGAAGTTTGGATAGGTCATATATTTTCAACTTGTAAAGCAACAACTGCCTGTCAGGTTTCTCTGTGATATCTTTATAAAATTCCAGAGCATTTTACACCAGAAACATTAGAGATTCAGCCAGGCAGAGATTTCATGGGCCATTTCCTCCCACGTATTCACATGGGGTAGAAAAAATGTATTGTAGCTCTGTGCAGTTTAGGGGGAACTGCCTATTTTTACAACGAGCCTTAGCCTACTTGAAAAAATAGAATATGATTTGTAAAGGTTGCCAACGTGGAGACAGTTTACGTTTGGGCAACACAAGTAAAAGTGGATCAAGTAAAACATATCCCCAGAGGTTTATTGTAAGGAAAAATAATAGAGAAAACAGGTGGCTACCTATTCTGTAATGTTTTATGTATTTATGTAATGCATTCTACTTCATACAATTAAAAAATAACGTAAAGCTACTCACCATTTTGACACTCCAGTTCACTATAGTTGGGTTTTTTATTGGCGAAATACTTTTTGACCAAGAAAGACCGAGGCATTTTTCCACTTTGCTTAATATGTTCGTAAAATATCCACCAGTCACAGGTTCAAACTTTGCAAATAGACAGACGTCTACGACTTAGACAAACATGAGAATAGCGGTATATGAAGAATAATATATCGTTGAAACTTATAGTCTACCCGTTTGTCTCAGCCTGCTCAACTGTGGACCACTGTGTGACTGTCTAAATAACGGACTGTCTCCAAAATGCTGCTCTCTCCTCTGCTGAAATACTCTGACGCCCTGAGGGCACACCCCACCTCCGTATGAGCGCAGGATGAGACCACTCGCTTACCCATTCCTAAACAAAAACATGTCCCCCAAAGCGTTCACCCGGCCTTTTGATCGCATTGACCTGCAGATAACACACATCATGCAATAGTATTGGCTATTTCAATTATGCAAATGTCACACTTGCGGGCAATAGCGCGCTTCTAAAACTCGTGCATAAACACGTTGCCCTATTTGCTCCCGAATGGCGCAGTGCTAGAGGCGTCCATACAGACCCTGGTTCGATCCCGTGCTATATCACACCTGGCCGTGATCGTTCTTAACTGACTTGCCTAGTTAAATAAAGGTTAAAAAAAAAACATTTAAAAAAATGTGACCTTGTATGGAGACTATTGCACAACCTTGTCAGATCACTATACAGACAAGCATTATTGTCTTAATCGACTTCAAGACAATAATGCTTGTTCTTTAAGACGTCAGTATGTCTAAAACAAAAGAATGATGGTTTGGTGTGTGCCGATTCTATCAATGCTAGCCTACATAGGCGCTATAGGCCAGGTCACAAAGGGTGTGACTGGCCTTTCTAATGGTTTTGTTCAGCATGTTCAACATGCAACATTTGGATAACAGACCCCTTATTCAGATAAGAAAATTGTTTTAGTATTGTGTGAATACTAACACTTGGCAAGCACGCATTATGTCAAGAAAATACACCTGATTTACCGGTACCAGTGCCTCATTTGCTGCTGGTAGTTTCATGACGCCACCTTTTGGGTGGAAATGGTATCTGAATCAAGTTCAATATCAGCAGGTTTCAGATCGACAAGTTCACACAATATGTCCTACATCTGCATTGAGCTTGCAGGTGTTTCAAAATACAAGTGTTTCAGCCTAGCTCAGTGCTTTCTGTTGTGGTGGGGCAGCCAGTGTAAGTTACTGAGTGTAAGGGCTGGTAATGTTCTCTAGTTGCACCATGATTGGCTCAGTGCTCTGTCACTCATGGGGACACTACATCACTGCAAAATCTACAGGGAGAGCTCGAAAATGTAAGCCCCTTGGGTGCTGCTATAGACTTACATTAGAAGTGCCCATCCAAGAAGGCACAAGGTCATTGGCCACAGATAAAAGGATGTCAAATCACATTATCTAACGTAGCTTTGATTGGACGGATCATGACAACATCATACTTTCAAAATCTTAGCTAGCAAGCTAGAATGCAGTCATCATCATGAATCAAGTTGACAATCTACTGGCAAATCCTTTTCAATCCTTGTCATATGCCTAATCAAAAAGGTTAAATAAAATAAATAAATAAAAATAAATAAATATGAAAATAAATTATAGATAAAACGTATCGGTGCTCATCGGCAATTGGACATTGCCGATGACACAACAAGTTGGAAATCGCAAATTTAACAATGAGTGGTTTGGAAGGAATCAGTGGCAAACTGCAAGCTTTGTAAAACAATCACTAGCCTGCAATTCAGTGGAGAGGGTGTGTGGTCCAAGACAGGGTTTAAGGTTCTCTTTTCCAAGCTTAAAATAATTAATAATAACTTGAAACACACCATGGGCCAGAAAAGGTTCAATACATTGACCATGCTGCCAATTCTGTCACGTTCAAAACAACTGGAAATTCAGAACTGGGAAATCTCAGACTTCAGTGAGTTCAAGACAACTGGGAACTCGATATTCAAAGTCACGGACTCGGGCCTCTTTCTAGAGCTCCGACCTGAAGATCCCTGACGTCATGTTTCGACCTTGTTTTTTTCAGAGTTCCCAGTTGTCTTGAAAGCACCATAAATCCAGAGAATGCCAGACTTCGATGACAAAGTTTAATGACAAAATGTGTCCACAAGAAGGACCGCCGCGCCATCTTCCTGTTCTGGTGAGCACAGCACAACAAGGTGAGTCCAAAAACGTCTTGTATGCTGCTGCATAAATGATGTAATATGCCAGGGAGATATGTATACTGTAGCTAAGAAAGTAATACTAAGTGTTTGTTGTGTAGTAAGATGTTAGTAGCCCATGTGCCTCAACCCTAACAATTTGGTGACTTTTCCTCTCATAACTTAGCCTACTGTTCTGACTTGGTGGTGCACATGTAGCCTATAACCTGTTTTAGAGAAATGTAATTGTCAAATATTAGAAGAGCTTTCATTGTCTTCTTATATGCCCCTTTTATTTATCCTACGGTTCTGACCTGGTGTACAGGGAGAATACTGTAAGAACGGCCCATGTTCTGAATTCTGTCGCTGTACATTTCAAAAGTGCTGAACAAATAGTTATATTGACTACGTCCATCCTAGCTCACTCATGAATGTCTTAATCAAAATTATGGATTGCCTCTTATCTGCTTGTCATCCTTTTATGCTATAGTTTGTACATTTCAATTGTCATTAGAAACCATATTTGTTTAAGCAAGTCAGCCATTTCAGCTATGTTTTTTAAAGGGCAGTAAATGAGGCTGAATTAACTGTTTCGCTGCCAGACAAGGTTCCGCTGATAGCCAGGTGTAGCAGTGGTAAGGATTCACTCCATGGTGATGAAAAGAAAGCTCTGCTGTTGGGACAGCTTTATGTAGGCCCTAACAGTTTGTGGGCAATGTTTGTCACCGCTATAGTGCAATTAACATAATGTTTAGTGTTGTGGCTTTGCTGGCATGCATCAAAAAATGTGTTTGTCGTTTTGCCCCACCAAGATTTACATGCTATAATCGCCACTGGTTATAAAATACTTTAAAGTACTATTTAAGTAGTTTTTGGGGTTCTGTACTTTACTATTTTTTTTTACTATTTTTTTTTTTTACTTCACTACATTCCTAAAGAAAATAATGTACTTTTTACTCCATACATTTTCCCTGACACCAAAAAGTACCAAAAAGTTACATTTTGAACGCTTAGCAAGACAGGAAAAGGGTCCAATGGACTCACTAAACACACATGCTTCGTTTGTAAATTATGTCTGAGTGTTGGAATGTTCCCTGGCTTTCCGTAAGGAAATAAAACATACAATAAAATGGTGCTGTCTTTGAAATTATTTGTACTTTTACTTTTAACTTTTGATACTTAAGTATATTTTAGCAATTACATTTACTTTTGACACTGAAGTATATTTAAAACCAAATACATTTAGACATTTACTCAAGCAATATTTTACAGGGTGACTCACTTTTACTCGAGTCATTTTCTATTAAGGTATCTTTACCTTCACCCAAGTTTGACAATTGGGTACTTTTTTCACCACTGGTGGTAAGTAGTGTCGACCCCTTCCACCGCAGATGTGGAATTTCAAAAGATACAATATCCCTAACAGAAGTATTTTGATGGGGATTTTATTCATATGTATTTATTATGCCTTAAGTGGAGCTTGGGGGGGGACCTCAAGTGGATATTTTGTATTATTATTTTGACCAACTCACGAGGCCCCTTAATGATGTGATGATGTAAGACCTGAGGCAATTGCCTCTTCTGCCGCCAGTGTGTGTGTGTGTGTGTGGAGTATAGAGGCAAATGTACCCCCCCCCCCCTCCCCCCCAGCATCTGCTGCATCAGATGACCTGACCTCCACAATTACCGACCTCATTCCAGGTGAAGCTGTTTGATAGAATGCCAAGAGTGTGCAAAGCTGTCATCAAGGTGGCTACTTTGAGGAATCTCAAATATAAAATATATGTTTAACACTTTTTTGGTTAGTACATGATTCCATATGTGTTATTTCATAGTTTTGACGTCTTCACTATTATTCTACAATGTAGAAAATAGTTTAAAAATGAAAGACAAACCCTTGAATGAGTAGGTGTGTCCAAACTTTTGACTGGTACTGTATGTTTCAGTAAGATTTGATTTTTAGCATTTCTGGCAATGGTTATCAACTGTACTGCAGGGATGGAACGTTAAGTCGCAGAAAATAGAGGTTGTGATGGCAGCTGCAGAGAGGTATTTGTGTGTGCGAGACTTGACGTCAGAAGAGTTGCAGGGTGTGTTAAATGGTGGTGTCCCATCCTTTCAGGCTGTTGGCCTGAGGTAGGACTAAATAATGGAGTGGGGTGGTGTAACTTGTAGTGTTAAATGGTAGGGTATTTGTTTATTTATAATTGTTTTCAAGTAAAGTATAAGGGAGTTATACTCCAGTCTAGTAATGCAACATTTATTGGATGCCAACCGCCGTTAAACCCCATCGAATAATTAAGATGGGCGGGGGAAGAGGTGGTGCTACGGTTACTGCGATATCACGATCAACTGTTTTTGTTACATTTCTAAAGAAACAGTTGCAAAGACCAGCCAAGGAATCAAGAACCGATGCAGATCTTTTGAAAAAAAATTGTACAGGGTTGCAGTTCTAGACCGATGCCTCGTCAAAGGAAAATGCATTGATCAAGGAATCGGTTATTAAACCTCATTCAAACGACATTTTGGGGTTAACATAAAATGAATGTCCTACCCAAACAGAAATATTCTCCGAATAAAGGTAAACTACTTTTTATTTGCCTCTAGTCTATTTCTATTTAGCTTTAACCTGTCGTATTTGATTCTGCATGTATCCAAATCGGTCCCTTATCAATACAGCGTGCATAATTTGTTTACAGGTCTGCTGCAAACTGTTTGTTTTGTATTTTTGTATTGTCCTTATAAATAGCTTATAGAGCCCAGCCCTAACATTCATTCACAAGACGCATCTTTAAAAAAAATCCCGTATTTTCTATAGCTGACCTACTGCTGGCTGTCATTACAGACGCCTTCATTTCATATCAGACTGTGTTTGTCACCTTCACCACACCAGTGCGCTTTCATATCCAGTTATTCATTTCAAAGTTATTTCTCTGTTGATATAAGGCTAACGTTCAGGTTTTATTTTGTAGTCATCGTGAAATTATCTCGTTCAGTCTTGCAGTGGTACCCCAACCTTGTTCTCTGCTCAAGCGGTTTAGGTTTTGAATAGTGACGCCAGTTGCTTACACATGCGATGCTTTCGGGGATGTTGTTTTGTTTTTGGAAGCCACTCCCATTAGACCACATCTTTGCTCAGCTGAGTAGCTGCCATCATCAAGTTCATAGGTAGAATGCATGAACATCACATGGGTCGTTCTATTTCATTTCAGCAAGCCATGACACCCACCATCTCAGATTGTTCTGAAATAGTTTTTGTAGTTAGAAACATAAGATAAGCATTCCAGCAACATTATTTTGTTGAAAGACAATTTGAACTCTAAGAAATTAAGCTAATTGATTGAACCCAAATTGGTAATTTCAATGTATAGGATTCATATAATATTCAATAAATATAGTACTCAACATCCGATTTGTACCAAATATCTTAAATGATTAAGAAGTGAGGAACCAAAGAAATGGTCAAAGACCACTTGCATTCCCCCCATAAATGTGTGAAAGTACCAGGTTCTGGCCAGTAGATGCCGCTGTTCCTGTTTCTGCCACATACCTTTATCAATTCTGCTGGTCTCTTGTGTTTATCAAATGGATCATAATATTTACTTTGCAACTTTGGGTAGAAAGCCAATAGCTTTTGCTCACGATGAAAATCAATTGTGTTCTTAATCTCACATGTCTAGTAGTCTGAATATTGACGTTGATCTCAGGCCCTTATGAACAAGTCTTTATTTTTATGAACGAGTCTTATAAATTGATATATTATTTCTACAGCTTATTAGCCTACACCTAATGTTCCACCTGTTGATGATGCTTATTATGCATTAAGGTTGAACCAAAAGATTACATGTAACAAGTATGAAAAAGGAAACAATTAAATGAGAAATTGAATTAATCAATAATGTATGTTGATGCTAATATTATGTACAATATTCAATTGTTTCCATATGATAATAGCCTAATATTTAATATTCCATAAACTATTGTCACTCAATTCATTCTATTAAATGTAATCATTATGACACAACCCACACTGTCATTGGTTGCATTAATTGGACTGTTTTCCTACATAACTTGGTTCAAGTATTCATGACATCACTCTGAAGTAGGCACAGTGATGCCGAAACATTGGTGATTTACCCAATAAATTACTGGGAGTTTATATATGGAGTGTGCGACTCTTTATTTTTATAGCATGTCCTCCATGAAATAAATGACATTTTTCTTTCTCTTAGCAACCAAATGCTTCAACCCAGTATCTGAGTCAGAGGAGGGAGGAGCTATAGGAGGATGGGCTCATTGTAATGGGTTTAACTCCGTTCCATGAATTCCATTCCAGCCATTACAATGAGCTTGTCCTCCTATAGCTCCTCCCACCAGCCTCTGATGTGAGTCCTGAGCCTAAATTTAGCAGTGGTCAATCACAAGTTGGTTACTAGAGCTTTGAGGGCTTACCTCAGTTGACCATGGGTGACACATTGACTAAAGGCTAAAATGGAAACTTTCCGAAAGAGCAAAACCAAAACACAGGTAGTTGGTTTGGCAGCAACTCAATGCCACTTACCTGATGTGAAGAAAATCTTGCTTGTGTCAACCACAAATTGCCACACAGTTGCTTTTTATCCCACCTTCACTCTAAGGTCACCTTCACTATAAGGCCAGGGTCTAAAATCCCCCCATTCCAGGTCTCCATGGCATTTGAGAAATGACTTAACAATGACAACAATAGCAAGTGAACTATCTATGTGGCATAATGATTTTCGCTGAAGATTATCCAGAGGTGATCATGTGGATGGACAGGACATCATGGTCCAGCTAACTTCATTCATGTCTCTGTCTGTAGGGGAAGGGTGATGCTGGTTCATGACATCCTGAGGAATATGAGGAAGGTGATTAATTTCCAGCAAACAGCACCCTCTGGAATCCAGCTAGCTAACTAGTACTCCGGTAATGTTACACAGGCGGGAGGCATGGGCGACACCGGCAGCTAGCAAGCTAGGACACCGGTAGACAGTGTCCTTTGACCCTGCCTGCCGAGCACTGCTTTCTAGCGGTTCTGTTAACGTTACGGCGAGGGCAGGTGTTCGGCAGGCGAGGGTGAAGGATACTGTGTGCTAGCTAGCTAGTACGCCGGTAACGTTACACAGGAGGGAGGCATGGGCGACACCAGTAGCTAGCTAGAACATCAGTAGACAGTGTCCTTCACTCATGCCTACCGAGCACTGCTATCCTGCAGTTCTGCTAACGTTAAAGGTGAGGGCAGGTGCTCGGCAGGCGGGGCCAAAGGACACTGTGTACTAGCTAGCTAGGACTCCGGTACACAGGCGGGAGGCAGGAGCGACACCGGTAGCTAGCTACCTAGGACAACAGTAGACAAGTGTCCTTCGCCCCCGCCTGCCGAGCACTGCTTTCCCGCACTTCTGTTAACGTTACGGCGAGGGCGTCTGTTTATTTATTACATCACTTCCTCACAGCTTTGATAAAAAGAGGGGTGGGGTGGGAGCATTCCTGCAGATGTAGGAATGCCCACATGCAGAAACGCCCCGAATTGCTGGCCACAATCACACACTATTGTCTGTTGGGCTGCTCTGATCTCAGCCCTCGACATTTTGGAGGACTTCCAACTCGTTGGGAATAGCAAAACGTATAGCACCAACCATTGATTGCTGAGGGACTGCGTCTCAAGCTCTGAAGTGAGACCCATGTACAGTATGTAGTTTACAGCATACAGGAAAGGTTCCCCTAATAAAAGTTGGTAACACTTTATTTGGATAGTCCATCTATATATGCTCAACAAACTATTAGTAACATTTCAACTAACTATCTACTAACCCTAACCTTAACCTTTATCCTAACCTTAAACTTAACCCTTACCCCAACCTTAACCCTTATTCTAACCCTAATCGTAACCTTGCTTATCAACAGATAGTTTGTTGATGGTATGACCATCTGTAGAGCATCTACAGATGGACTGTCTGGACCATTCACATTCAGTCACTGAAAGCGGCGCAGACTATGGCCAGTGGGCTAGGATATCCTGCGTATACCCCATCAGTCTCCGAGCTCATCTCCAAGATCCAGAGGTAAACTTTAACAAGGGTGCATTCACTTCCTCACTATGTTCTAAGTAGATAAGCCATGCAATTTAAGTCCTTGTGAAATGCAATGTCATGAATATCTGTGAACAATTGATGTGTATGTCTTGTATCTGTGTCTCTGTTAAAACAAGCCACAGGCTGCAGTGCTCCGTCAGTTGATCAGTGACTCGCAGGTGCCTCCTCCAAGACACTACTCTACTGTCTATCCCTGCAGAGTGGAGCTGTGGCTGCCAGGTGGTGGTCGTGGGTCTCGATGACCTCATCGTGTTTGTCACCAGTGCTGTGATAATAGAGCCTACCTGAAGGAGATAACAGTAACTGTCTACACGTTTACATTAGCATGATACATATGGGGTGGGAATAGCTTAAGACAAGTCTTACACTTGTTCTTTTCTGATGTTTCAGATCACTGAACAGGCCCTTTGGAAGTAGAATTTGAACCCCTTCAGACATTCTTATGAGTGGTGGGAAAAGTACCCAATTTTCATACTTAAGTAAAAGTGAAAGTCACCCAGTAAAAAACTACTTAATTAAAAGTCTAAAAGTATTTGGTTTGAAATGTACTTAAGTATCAAAAGTAAAGGTATAAATCATTAAACATTTCTTACATTAAGCAAACCAGACGACACAATATATATATATATATATATATATATATATATAAGGATAGCCAGGGGCACAGTTCAACACTCAGACATAATGTGTTTAGTGAGTCTGCCAGATCAGAGGCAGTAGGGATGACCAGTGATGTTCTCTTGATAAGTGCGTGAATTAGACCATTTTCCTTTCCTGCTAAGCATTCAAAATGTAACAGGTACTTTTGGGTGTCAGAGAAAATGTAAGGAGTAAAAAGTACATTTTTTTCCTTAGGAATGTAGTGGAGTAAAAGTTGTCAAAAATATAAATATACTGCTCCAAAAAATAAAGGGAACACTTAAACAACACATCCTAGATCTGAATGAAAGAAATAATCTTATTAAATACTTTTTTCTTTACATAGTTGAATGTGCTGACAACAAAATCACACAAAAATAATCAATGAAAATCCAATTTATCAACCCATGGAGGTCTGGATTTGGAGTCACACTCAAATAAAGTGGAAAACCACACTACAGGCTGATCCAACTTTGATGTAATGTCCTTAAAACAAGTCAAAATGAGGCTCAGTAGTGTGTGTGGCCTCCACGTGCCTGTATGACCTCCCTACAACGCCTGGGCATGCTCCTGATGAGGTGGCGGATGGTCTCCTGAGGGATCTCCTCCCAGACCTGGACTAAAGCATCCGCCAACTCTTGGATAGTCTGTGGTGAACGTGGCGTTGGTGGATGGAGCGAGACATGATGTCCCAGATGTGCTCAATTGGATTCAGGTCTGGGGAACGGGCGGGCCAGTCCATAGCATCAATGCCTTCCTCTTGCAGGAACTGCTGACACACTCCAGCCACATGAGGTCTAGCATTGTCTTGCATTAGGAGGAACCCAGGGCCAACCGCACCAGCGTATGGTCTCACAAGGGGTCTAAGGATCTCATCTCGGTACCTAATGGCAGTCAGGCTACCTCTGGCGAGCACATGGAGGGCTGTGCGGCCCCCCAAAGAAATGCCACCCCACACCATGACTGACCCACCGCCAAACCGGTCATGCTGGAGGATGTTGCAGGCAGCAGAACGTTCTCCACGGCGTCTCCAGACTCTGTCACGTCTGTCACGTGCTCAGTGTGAACTTGCTTTCATCTGTGAAGAGCACAGAGCGCCAGTGGCGAATTTGCCAATCTTGGTGTTCTCTGGCAAATGCCAAACGTCCTGCACGGTGTTGGGCTGTAAGCACAACCCCCACCTGTGGACATTGGGCCCTCATACCACCCTCATGGAGTCTGTTTCTGACCGTTTGAGCAGACACATGCACATTTGTGGCCTGCTGGAGGTCATTTTGCAGGGCTCTGGCAGTGCTCCTCCTGCTCCCCCTTGCACAAAGGCGGAGGTAGCGGTCCTGCTGCTGGGTTGTTGCCCTCCTACGGCCTCCTCCACGTCTCCTGATGTACTGGCCTGTCTCCTGGTAGTGCCTCCATGCTCTGGACACTACGCTGACAGACACAGCAAACCTTCTTGCCACAGCTCGCATTGATGTGCCATCCTGGATGAGCTGCACTACCTGAGCCACTTGTGTGGGTTGTAGACTCCGTCTCATGCTACCACTAGAGTGAAAGCACCGCCAGCATTCAAAAGTGACCAAAACATCAGCCAGGAAGCATAGGAACTGAGAAGTGGTCTGTGGTCCCCACCTGCAGAACCATTCCTTTATTGGGGGTGTCTTGCTAATTGCCTATAATTTCCACCTGTTGTCTATTCCATTTGCACAACAGCATGTGAAATTTATTGTCAATCAGTGTTGCTTCCTAAGTGGACAGTTTGATTTCACAGAAGTGTGATTGACTTGGAGTTACATTGTGTTGTTTAAGTGTTCCCTTTATTTTTTTGAGCAGTGTATTAAGTAAAGTACAGATACGACTTAAGTCGTACTTTAAAGTATTTTTACTTAAGTACTTTACACCACTGAATAAAACTCAGGGACTTTGCTTTGCAGAGGAACAAGGTAGAGCCAGGCAAGCGGCCTCTCATTTATTATGCCCATAACTGTGATACTGTCTCTAGGTAAATGTGGATCCTATGTGGCCCTGCGATCTTCTAATGGAGAGCACAGCATCAGTGGTATCACCCAGGTCTGACAAAGTGTTTTTAAACCCATACCATCTTTAATTTTCATGCCTATTGTTGTCTAGAAGTTAAGTTCCTTGTAATTTCATTACCTTTCATTATGTGTTTTTTTGTGTCATGTCTTGACTAATGTTTTATCATCCACAAAAATCGTAATCATAGCATATCTCTAGGACGACTCCATCCCCAGTATCAGCCGAGCAGCCTAATGCTGGACTGTTGTGCTGTTTTTCTTTATCTGCACCTCATTGTAGGTGGGAAATCAGCTTTAAAATGGTTTGAAACTTCAACTCACTTTTTCTTATTCCTATCTTCCCAACTGGCTCCCCTCAGCTGAGTTCATGGAGGATGTGAAGGTGTTGCATCTGAAAGGACACCCTGTCCACAGGGTGGGGCTGCTGTCCCAGGTGCAGGATGCCCAGAGGACCAACAACATCATTAGAGGCATTGTTGACCCTCATGCTGTGGATGGCTCTGCCTAGCGTTCTGAAAATATGGCTCTATTTCAATGTGAACATAAGACGATTAAGTCATATCTGACTTGAATGGTTATTAAATAATGTATTAAAATTGTATATTAGAATTGTAGATTTTCCTAGTGTGATGATAGTGTACACCAAACATTAAGGCAGATCTAATGGAAAGGTGGTAGACATGAATGTCATCTCAGATCATGTGTGTGAAGATGTGAGTAGCCTATACCCATTAGCCTAGGTCACAATAGTATTGGTTGTCCAATAGGGGACACTACTAGCTTTTACAGAACTAGATAGTTTGGCCTAATGTTCGCTACAGGTTGGAGGCGAATACATTATCTCGCAAACTCTTTACAAATCTGACATTTGTTGTCACTGCTGTTTAGTCTGGGTAAAGATAAGACATAGCCACCAGCTATATCTCCAGGAATGCACTGCACTTCGCATGTTTCAAAGTTGAATATCAGGGACTCAGCGTGGGATGGGTTGAAATGGCAAATAAAGGCATGGGTCTCTGTTTCCATTGTTGCTTTTAGCTCTTTAGCTTGTTTATCAGCAGCCCCTACTCACAACTTCCTACAACACATACTCTCCTCGAGTAGAGCATGTGCCAAAGGGCTAAAGCCATAGAAAACTGGCATAGGAAAGTTCACAAGTCCCTATACACATCCAGTGCTACTATAATAAGACAAAACAGTATCCTAAAGGTTTGAGAACACAATTTTATAGCACTTTTTGTTATTATTGAGAACCATACAAACATTTAAAACCATAATGATGACAGATGACTACCAAAGATGGCCAAGAACAGGGCCCATATCCACAAAGCGTCTAAGAGTAGGAGTACTGACCTAGGATCTGTCCATACAAGCTTATTCATTATGCTCTAAAAATCAAAACTGATGCTAGATCAGCACTCCTACTCAGAGACGCTTTGTGGATACTTCACGTGAGAAATGATAGCGTACATATTCCTGGGTAATGGACAATGTCACTGCTCAAGTGGCTAGCCAGGTTATGAACAGGAAATGGCAGATATGGGATCCATTTTCTAGAGATTGACCACATTTTTATCTGTTTGACAGGGGTGGATATTTTTTTGTCAAACTTTCTTTATTGCGACAAATTAATGTTTTTCGAATAAATGATGATTCCCAAATACTTTTGAAGGTAGCCTATGTGGGGCATGTGATCGTGATGTAATCAGCCTACATTTAATTCTAAATGCCTTTAGCTTGCTAAATCAATTCTTTCAACAAAAAAGTATGCCTCTTTGCAGGACAAGGATTGTCCTGACTTTCTAAAATTCCTGAATTACTTTGCCTTGCTTTTTTGGTTGACTGACACGTTTCACCATCCAATTATTTCAGACCTACAGCAGTGAAAGTTTCACCATGGCATGGACCATGGCAGACAGCTCTCATACACTAGATGTAACATAGTTTCACCATGGCATGGACCATGGCAGACAGCTCTCATACACTAGATGTAACATAGTAAACGTAAATCCGGGACACTCAAATAGTATGTTATGTTACATTTGGTATGGTTACATAACACAGAAGCTTACTTTAGGGTGGGGTGTTTGGTCGGGGTGGGTGTATGGATGGGTGGGTGGATGGGTGGGTGTGCGTCTAGCAGCGTGTTCTAAATTACTTAAGATAATAGCGGGCGATATTGTCACGTCCTGACCATAGAAAGCTGTTATTTTCTATGGTAGAGTAGGTCAGGGTGTGACGGGGGTTTTCTAGTTTAGTTTTTCTATGTTGTCATGTTCTAGTTTTGTATTTCTATGTTGGGTTTTATTTGGGATGATCCCCAATTAGAGGCAGCTGGTCATCGTTGTCACTAATTGGAGATCATACTTAAGTAGGTGTTTTTCCCACCTGGGTTTGTGGGAGATTGTCTTTGAGTTAGTGTATGTTTCACCGCTGCGTCACAGTTTTTTGTTATTCCGTTTATTTTGTATGTATTGCATAGTTTCACAGCAAAATAAATATGTGGAACGATAATCACGCTGCACTTTGGTCCGCTTCTTCCTACGACAACCGTGACAGATATTGCCACTCCTATTTGATATCTCTTCAAATGTAAGCCTACTAGAATGTGTGTGCCCTCAGGCCTGGAGGGAAGCAAAAGTAATTCCGCTTCCCAATAATAGTAAAGCCCCCTTTACTGGCTCAAATACTCTATAGCTATATTTGTGTATTTTATTACTCGTGTTACTATTTAATTTTGTGTTATTATATTTTAACTGTGCATCGTTGGGAAGGGCTCGTAAGCAAGCATTTCACGGTAAAGTCTACACCCGTTGTATTCGGCGCATGTGACAAATACAATTCATTTTATTTGATTTTGATCTGTCTGGAACCAAAATCACATAGCAACTGGCAACAATGTCTAACAATTATATTGTATTACACTGTCCACAGAAGACAGGCTAATGTAAACCAATATCGAGTCGCCTACAGTGGTTGCATACGAAATTACTCCATATAAATTGAGTCAATCTTACAGCCTGTTACCAACCCGTAGTAAAACATTTTTGACCAGATACAATGCTATTTTACAGTAAACAAATTGACAACAGACTTTCAGCACGCTTATAGGGAAGGACATTCAACAAGCACAGCACTTACACAAATGACTGATGATTGGCTGAGAGGAATTGATGATAAGATTGTGGGGGCTGTTTTTTTAGACTTCAGTGCTGGTTTTGACATTATCAATCATAGTCTGCTGCTGGAAAAACGTATGCGTTATGACTTTACACCCCCTGCTATATTGTGGATAATGACTTACCTGTCTAGCAGAACACAGAGGGTGTTCTTTAATGGAAGCTTCTCCAACATAATCCAGGTAGAATCAGGAATTCCCCAGGGCAGCTGTTTAGGCCCCTTACTTTTTTCAATCTTTACTAAGAACATGCCACTGACATTCAGTTAAGCCAGTGTGTCTATGTATGCAGATGACTCAACACTAAACACGTCAGCTACTACAGCAAGTGAAATGACTGCAACACTTAAGAAAGAGCTGCATAGTTTCAGAATAGGTGGCAAGGAATAAATTAGTCCTAAATAGTTAAAAAACTGAAATCATTGTATTTGAGACAAATCATTCACTAAACCCTAAACCTCAACTAAATATTGTAAAGAATAATGTTGAGGTTACTAAACTGCTTGGAGTAACCCTGGATTGTAAACTGTCATGGTCAAAACATATTGATACAACAGGAGCTAAGATGTGGAGAAGTACTGTATGTCCATAATAAAGCGCTGCTCTGCCTTCTTAACAACACTATCATCAAGGCAGGTCCTACAGGCCCTAGTATTGTCGCACCTGGACTACTGTTCAGTAGTGTGGTCAGGTGCCACAAAGAGGAACTTAGGAAAATTACAATTGGCTCAGAACAGGGCAGCACGGCTGGCCCTTAAAAGTACATGGAGAACTAACATTAATGATATGCATGTCAATCTCTCATGGCTCAAAGTGGAAGAGAGATTGACTTCATCACTACTTGCTTTTGTTAGAAGGGTTGACAAGCTGAATGTACCGAGCTGTCACCCATGCATACCCCACAAGACATGCCATCAGAGGTCTCTTCACAATCCCCAAGTCCAGAACAGACTATAGGAGGCACACAGTACTACATAGAGCCATGACTACATGGAACTCTATTACACATCAGGTAACTGATGCAAGCAAAAAAATAAATACACCTTATGGAACAGCAGGGACTGTGAAGGGACACACACACACATGTACAGACACACGTATACAAGCGCTAGCACACTCCCTCTACACACATGTACATTGTAATATTGTTTAATGGTGGTATTATACCTTTTGCATTGTAGATATGTAGTGGTGTAATAATGTTATTTGATGCACTGTTTTATATTTTGTTTTATATGTAATGTAAGTGCCTTAATGTGTTTGGACCACAGGAAGAGCAAATGTGGATCCCTAATACAAATACTGTACAAACTGAAATGTGTTAGTCACATGCGATGTCTCAATTGGGCAGAGGGGTGCGCTGAATCATTCATGGTGGACGACAACTTTACTATTCCCTTCCTCTGTCACAATTCTCTTGAAGAACAATCACAATCTTCATTCTGAAGTGTCACTGTCAGAGAGGACAGTATGAAATGGGCGTGTTCGGTCACAGCGCTACAGTATACCAGTTAGGCTATCTACGTTGGAATACTTCCTTATTCCGAGCTACAGTCGCCGAGGATTCAGTTGTACCTTCCAGTCATCTGAAGAACGTGTAGTACTTTGGAGTAACTGCTCTTCAGATACTTGTATAAACGGTCAGTAAGATTGACTCAATTTAAATGGAGTAATTTCGTATACAACCACTGTAGGCGACTCGATATTGGTTTACACAAGACTGTCTTCTGTAGACAGTGTAATACAATATAATTGTTAGAGACATTGTTGCCAGTTGCTATGTGATTTTAGTTCCAGACAGATCAAATTGTATTTGTCACATGCGCCGAATACAACGGGTGTAGACTTTACCGTGAAATGCTTGCTTACGAGCCTTTCCCAACGATGCACAGTTAAAATATAATAACACAAAATTAAATAGTAACACAAGAGTAATAAAATACACCAAAATATAGCCATGGAGTACCAGTACCAGATCAATGTTCAGTGGTACGAGGTGATTGAGGCAGGGTAAAGTAACCAGGAATCATGATAGATAACAATATGAATAAAGAATATAGTGCGTGTGTGTCAGTGGAGTCTATATATTGTGTGTGTATAGAATCAGTGCAAGATAGTCCGGGTAACTATTGAATTAACTGTTTAACATTAGCAGTCTGACCGAAGTCGCCCTAAAAAAGACATAATAATGAAATGATATTTACACTTACTTGACCGGTTGTACATGTTGGTCCTTTTGACGGTAGGAGGTGGAGATAGGTTATCCACAGGAAAGTGTTGTTTACTTGACTTTTTGCGGCGCCGGTACTGGCAGACCATGGTTGACCAAAATGGTTGACCTTTTATCCCATTATAAGAAGGTCCATTCCAGTATTCTATATCCCAATACTATGGTGATATCACTGAGCTGGATGTTGAATTATCGTTAAAAACGGCCTAAAAAAAATATCCCAACGTTTTTTTTGGATGATTCATTGTTTTGGGGTGGTTGCACAAGACAACACAAACATTCTAAAATGAATTGATTTCAAAAGCTGTGTATACCTCTACAGAGATATGCCTCAGCCTCTACCTATCTGGCACTTATTTATTTATACATTAGAACATTTAAAGCCATGCTTTGAGTGACAGCACAATGGAATGGCTGTGACCTCACATTCTCATAATACAAGTGAATGATCATAAGGATACAATAATACTTTGTTTACTTCTTTCCCTGACAGGGTGCCTGCTAGTCACACAATTTATGCATTGCTTGTCAGCAGGACCATTGTTCACTTTAGAAGAGGAATGGAATTTAAAGGAGATGGGAAGGACAAGTTCTTCATAGTGACACGGGGGAAGGCGAGAAAAGGCTTCTCCAGAGGATGTATCGGCCGTGTGGAAGCAGTGATGCATAAGGGAGAGCTGATGGGACTGTTGTACGGAGGTGGCAGCAGTGGGAATCCTAAGAGCGGGGACATGGTGAAGAGGGAGGACACGTACCCCCTCACCCGACACCAGGCCCAGCTGCTGCTCTTCGTGTCCCCCTCCAGCAAACGCCTAGAGCTCCTGTGTAACCCCCAGCTCTTTTCAGCCATCTGTGTACTGTCTCAGGATGACTTGGTAGTGGTTAAGCACAAGAAAGGTCACCAGCCAGGCCTGGTTCGGAACCTGATGCTGATTGGTAAGAAGGAGAACCAAGGGGACCTGCTGATGCTGGGCTTTGAGGTTGAGTTTGTGGTGAGTATGCAACTTCTACAAATATGGTATGCAAGCCCGTGTCAGCATAGGGAATGGATTCCAGCATTTTGTCCAAAGTATAAGCACATAATCAGGAATTTCAACTGTCTGTTTGATCCTCTCATCAATAAGCGAAACATTTTAGCCTATTGATGTCACAGTATGGCAGACACTGTGAGCTGTACCTGTCAAGTACACCTGAACTTCTCATTGATTTACATAAGTGACAGCAGGAGACAAGAATGTTCCTCTCGGGGGAAGATCCAAATGTTATCTGATTAGTTACAGCACCTAACTTTTACGTAACATCTGAAACTTGATAACATTATCTGAGCAATTGGCAGTTGCTTCGAAAGCAGTTTGTTGTATTTCTGGCTCGTCAGTAAAAATTCTCAGCACAGCTACTGTATGGGATTGAGTGTACTTGATTTACTGATTTACTGTAATTGTCCTGTTTCCTTTCCATTTCAGCAGGACTCTGATCAAACCGTGTCCCCTAAGAAGCCAGCCCCTCTCCCCCTGTTCAGTGCAGCAGACATTATCCAGGTTGTCCCAGCGCACTCTGTAGGCATTGGCCCTTGCTGGAAAGACAGTTATTCAGAGGGTTAGTACTGTATGTTTACTTGCTGGTGATCAATGCCCATGTATTCTCATATATTAGTATGCAAGCACATAGGCCTACATGTATTTGTTTACCAAATATGACACATTTTACCTGGTTTTTCTAGTTTTCCAACCCACTAGCCTACATCAGGGATGGGCAACTGGCAGCCCCCCTCTTGTAGGACCGTGGGCCAATTTATTTTGGGGGGGTGGGGGCTCAGTCAGGTTCTCAACTTACTGTTGAGAGTTAGAATAGTAGAATACACAAGGTGCAGTTTTGAAATGTGGTTGTGCATCAGCGGTCACTCAATTAGCCCATGTCAGCTCATTTATTTTTGATTGGTAATTAGTCTAGCGGCCAGCTATGTAAACTTGTAGTAATCATGGTCGAATTACCGCCCGGGGTGGGGCCCATTGATCATCAGTTATCATATTAAAAACGGCAAACATTTTTCTCCACTCTATAGCAAAATGTGTAGAATTGCAGGAAATTTGCTGTAAAACTGCACATTTTTCTCTCCGCCCCATGGCAAAATGAGTAGAATTGCATGAAATGAGTCAGAAAATTGCTAAATCTTCTCTCTGTACCATGGCAAAATGTGTACAATTGCATGAAATGAGTTAGAAAATTGCTAAATCTTCTCTCTGTACCATGGCAAAATGTGTAGAATTGCAGGAAATTAACTTTAAATCTTAAAGTTTCTCTTTGCTGTCACGAGGGGGGCCACTAAAATGTTTTGCTCGCAAGGTGGGGGTATGTAGACCGAAAAGCCAAAGTTGCCCATCCCTGGCCTACATACTGTACATGCTTTCTTGAAAGAAAGCACAGCAATGGTACCAGGAAAAGAATATCAGCTTTCAGAATCCTGTGGCTTGGTCTCATTTTAAACATGCTTTGCAAAGACACATGTGGCTCAGTTTGTAAAGCATGGTACTTGCAACTCCAGGGTTGTTGGTTTGATTCCCACCGGGGGCCAGTACAAAAAAGTATGAAAATGTAAGTTGCTCTGGATAAGAGCGCCTTCTAAATTACTAAAATGTAAGACAGAATTCTTTGAATGATTATCATCACTTTCAAAGTTAATCTGTAGGACCTGCTGTGAATTGGTGCCCCTACAAGCAAACAATCCCCACCTCCCCCTTAGAAATGGTAAATGTTATTGAATGGCAATGAGCAGCACCTGCGGCTAGACAGTGGGGCATAGAGCAGTTCTTATACAGAACTGGTCAAACTGGCTGAGGTGCTCTGGAATGTAGCAGCAGAGCACCATCACATGCTCTGGAATTTGTGTATATTGCATGCTCTGAGCTCTCTGCATACCTCTTGTGGAGATAAACAGACATGTTTACCACAGGTCAGTCTCATGACATGGGATTTGTGACAAGGAGAGAAACCATGTGATGTGTCATTTTTACCCCTCTTCAACTTCTTCTCCCCCAGGTCTAAACAGAAAGGCGGTGTCGCGTATCAACTCCATGCCTAATATGGGATCTCGTGAACGACAAGTGAGAGGTATAAACCATTTAGACCAGAATGTCACCCAAACCCCAACCCAAAGCCCGTCCCACCACCCTTTTGAGGTGGGATCCATTGTGGAGGTAACATCCAACACTGGGATAACTGTATACGGGGTGATCCGTTGGATGGGCGTCCTTTCAGAAAATAAAAACGACTGGGCCGGAATTGAGCTGGTGAGTGTAAGATGTGAACTGTGTAAGCAATGTTCTTGAGTTTGCCTATTATTCTCCTCTGAGATGTAAATATCTCAATCAGTTTTGATTCCTCAGCAACTCTTTTGTGGTTTTGCCATCAGGATTATGAGGTGAATAATTGCTCAGACGGGACGTATGGAGGCCAGCAGTATTTCACTTGTAAAGAGGGCAGGGCCTTGTTTGTGCCCCTCACAAAGTGCAGTCCAGATGGAAGGTTCTTATGTCCCCCATCTGAAAAGGAGACCCTCAAAGCAACAGATATCCCCCCAGGTTAGACACCACTTACATAGGTCCTAATCCTACCTAACACTAACACACACATGAACAGTGTAGATAGGCTATTATTACAATGCCATAACCTAATAAGCATTAGTTTGCAGCTCACACCCCAAACCAAACACACAATGAATCAAACACCAACCAACAGCAGATATAAAACATGTACCAGTTGTATTTCTATTATCTAAGTGGTACTTCATAATGTTTTTGTATGGTTTGTATCAGTCATTCCATTGGAGGAAACAGACGAGAACGTCCCCCCTATCCCTGAGTCGGAAGCCCTGTCTTTGCTCGTGGGCAAGATGAAGGGGATCCAGGGGCACTATAACTCCTGCTACCTCGACGCCACTCTCTTCAGGTAAACTTAACTCAATCCCGTCTGGTCAAATGTTTTTTCTGTAGGTCATTGTTCCTAACTCTCAGAATTGTATGAAAATGTGACTATTTATTGGGGATCCTTTTCATTGAGCCCAGTTTATTGTAGTAAAGGAATTAATGTTGCACCATGACCACTGCCAATATAATAAATCTACTACTTCTCTCCACAGTCTGTTCAGCTCGTCGATGACCCTGGACAGTGTTTGCCACAAACCAGCTGGCACAGAAAAGAGCATATCTCGCTCTCTGAAGAAAGACATTGTCAACCGTTTGCGCAGGTATAAACATTGTCTGTACTTGCGGTTTTCTAGATCCTCTTGACCCTCAGGCAGGCCTGTATTATCAGCTGGTCTTCAAATAAGGGCGTTATGACATTGTAATTCAACCTAGACTGAAACACAATAGCCTTTATGTGGTTGTAATGCATGTCTGATATTACTCTGGCACATTGGTAGGGTATGTTCAGGTATATGCACTTCATATGAATGTGCATCTCTGTGTGTTTGTATTATGGGAAAGTGTGTTGTGTGTATCTTCGTGTGTGGCCACCAAGAGTGACAATAGTGTGTGTGTTATCCACAGACAAGGTTTTGTGCCTGCTGAGAGCGTAATGAACTTCCGCAAGCAGCTCGGATGTGACACCTTTGTAACAGAAGAGAAAGGTACGCTCACACACTTCTCAGAGTGCTGATTCTATGGGTCTCTTTACTGTCGTGTTTAAACAGAAATGAAATACCAGCCAAGGGAAATGATGTCTGAATTAGGATTTTTAAATGGCTGCAGTGTCTCTGATTTCACCTAAATGGTGTTATCCTGCCTCCATGCAGACCCTGAAGAGTTCATCACAATCCTTCTACAGCGGGTGCTTTGCATGAAGTCATTGCTTAAACTCAGGTTTGAACCAGTTCACCTTACACCTTTCTCTAGTTGCCCTCCTGATCAATACATGTTCTCTTTCTTGCATGTTATGCTGTAGGCCACTTATTTCTCCTTGCTTCCCCTCCTCACACTTATCTCCATTCTCTGGGATTCTGAGTGTCTGTTAGACCTTATTTGACACTGCCATGACTGAGTTGCTTAGCTTGATTGTGCTCTGGGCCTCAGGTCGAATAACAACACATCTCAGGATGCCTACACATTCCAGATTATTCTGGATAAGGAGCAGGTGACACAGACTCCCACTGTCCAGCAACTCCTGGATATCTCCTTGCTGTCTTGTGGCCTCAAGTTTGAGGAGGTGGGTGATACTTTGCAAGGTTATCTAAGGACCAATATTTACAAGGCCTTGTAGGCAGCGCACCTTTTGTTTAGAAGGCAATCACTTTGTTTTAATATTTAGGCCCTGTGCAGTGAAAAATGAGATTTCCCTGTGTTTTATATATATTTCCACACTATGAAGTTGGAATAATACTGTGAAATTGTGAAAATTATGATAATGCTCTTTTAGTGTAAGAGCTGTTTGAGAATGCCTGAAATTTCTGCCTGTTTTGATGGGATGGAGTTTTGGTTTAGTAAATTGACTTAATAGACCAATAAGAAATAGAGTTCCAAACCTCTCTGCCAATAACAACTAGTTTTCTGTTTTCCCCTCCCCACTCAAACCACACCCAGATAGTCCTAGCAAAATTCTTGCTTGAGAAATTGCTCTAACAATTTGAATTGAAAACAATCACATTAAGGTAGAGTACTTATTTGTTACCCAGAAATGATTTGATATTCAGATAAAAAAGGCTCCATTGGACCTTTAATGTCTCTAATATGTCCCTCAGATCCCATCCTGCCTCATGGTCCACATGCCAAGGTTTGGGAAGAAGTACAAGATGTTCCCCCACATTATCCCCTCAACAGAATTTGACATCACAGATCTTCTATACAACTGTGAGTTTCAGCACAATCGCATAATCACACATATGCCACGTATACCTATGAATAAAAGTAAGGCCATGCAGTAACTCCCTACGCATAGCTTACCATAGTAAACTGTCTTCAGGCTGAGTGACACCTTTCCACCTACTTCTCCCATCAGCCCCCCGAGAATGCTTCCTCTGTGGGCGTCTGGCAGAGTACGAGTGCCCCCAGTGCCTACAAGACCGCAAGCTCCAGCCAGGAAGAATCAAACAGTATTGCACTACCTGCAAGACACAGGTATACAGTAGGGTCAGAAAGTACTGCCACCCTTCATAAAGATGAGCAAAAATGACTGTATAACATAAATAAATACTGAGCTATATTGTATGAAAAAAAAGGAAATAATATTATTTTATACAAATACAAGTAACAAGTAACAAGTAAATCTTTTTTCTCTCAAAAAGGTAGGGGTCAAAATGATTGACACCATGTTTTCCATACCTTGCGAGGATAACAGCACTGAGCCTTTTTCTAAAACGTTTTATGAGATTGGAGAACACATTGGGAGGAATCTTAGACCATTCCTCCATACAGAATCCTTCCAGATCCTTGATATCCTTCATCTGTGCTCACTGACTGCCCTTAACAAGGGCCCCAGGACTAGTGGAAGCAAAATAGCCCCATAACATCAACGATCCAACACCATATTTTACAGTAGGTATGCAGTTCTTTTCTGCTCATGCATTCTCATTTTGATGCCGAACCCACCGCTGGTGTGCGTGGTCAAAGAGCTTTATTTTCATGTCATCCAACAAATGTAAACTCCAGGAGTTTGCTAAACGGCATTGGTACTTGGATTGGAACTGGTGCTATGGTCAGATGACATGAAATTAGAGCTCTTTGGCCACACACACCAGTGGTGGGTTCGGCATAGAAATGAGAATGCATAAGCAGAAAATAACCCCATACCTACTGTAAAATACAGTGGTGGATATTTGACATTATGGGGCTATTTGGCTTTTTTTAGCATACAATATAGCTCAGTATTTGAAATATTTATTTAATACTGTCATTTTTGCTCATCTTTATCAAGGGTGTCAATCATTTCAGACCCCACTCTACACAGTTAAGCAGCATGACTCTTTGAGCTACAGCTTTTCTACCTGCAAGTATATTGATTTCATCTCCTTTATCTAACTGAATCTCCCTTTCTACTTTCCCTCTTCCCAATCCTCCATCTCCACTTCTACCTTTGTGACAGGTGCACACTCATCCCTCTCGGCAGAGCCACTGCCCTAGAGCCCTGGCAGTGCCAGCGGAGGTGCCAGCAGATGCCCCTGTACCTAGGCACAAAATGCAGTTGTTCGCTGTGCTCTGTATCCACACCAGCCACTATGTGTCCTTTGTGAAGTATGGCCCTGGCCCTCGCTCCTGGCTCTTCTTCGACAGCATGGCAGACAGATGTGGTGAGATTAACCTCAAAGAACACAGTTACAATACATTACCAAAAGTATGTGGACACCTGCTCTTCGAACATCTCATTCCAAAATCATGGGCATCAATATGGAGTTGGTCCCCCTTTGCTGCTATAACAGCCTCCACCCTTCTGAGAAGGCTTTCCACTAGATGTTGGAACATTGCGTCGGGGACTTGCTTCCATTCAGCCACAGGAGGGCGATTAGGCCTGGCTCACAGTCAACGTTCCAATTCATCCCAAAGATGTTCAATGGAGATGAGGTCAGGGCTCTGTGCAGGCCAGTTAAGTTCTTCAACACCGATCTCAACAAATAAGTTCTGTATGGACCTCGCTGTCTGCACAGGGGCATTGTCATGCTGAAACAGGAAAAGGCCTTCCCAAACTGTTGCCACAAAGTTGGAAGCACAGAATCGTCTAGAATGTCATTAAATGCTGTAGCGTTAAGATTTCCCTTCACTGGAACTAAGGGGCCTAGCCCAAACCATGAAAAACAGCCCCAGACCATTATTCCTCCTCCACCAAAAATTTGATGAACTGACTTGTTGGAAAGGTGGCATCCTATGACGGTGCCACGTTGAAAGTCCCTTAGCTCTTCAGTACGGGCCATTCTACTGAAAATGTTTGTCTATGGAGATTGCATGGCTGTGTGCTCGATTTTATACACCTATCAACAACGGGTGTAGCTGAAATAGTCGAATCCACTCATTTGAAGGGGTGTCCACATACTTTTGTATCTTTGTCTAAGAATCTTGTCTGTTGCCATCAAAAGTTTATTTCAAAACCTATTGAGTGGATGTCGGGTTGGTAAAACATTATTCTAAAAGGAAGAACAGACCACTAAATCCATTTCTTCTGAGGTGCTGAACAAATAATAGTTTCCGTTCAATTGCAGACTGTTCCTTGCCTTGTAAAGTTATTTATTTGTCTTACTTGTCACTAGATACCCAATGACTTACTTTGTCTTTGAACCTGATGTAGAGAACACTGCAACCTGACGTAAATGTCTAGTCTTATCTGTCTTTCACTTGTCAGATTTCTAATCTTCAGTCCCCTCAGGTGATGACCAGAGTGGCTACAACATTCCAGAGATCAGGGCTTGTCCTGAGGTGGGTGACTTCCTGTCTCAGTCAGAGGAGGAGCTAGCACGGGCTGACCCCTCCAAGGCTGGAGAGCCTGTCCGCAGGCTGCTGAGTGACTCCTACATGTATTTGTATCAGAGTGCCTCCATGGCACTCTACAGATAAAGTCAGCACAAGGCTGAAGTGTACTGGGGATAACACAGCATTCTCACAACAATGCTACAATAACCTTGGTTTCAGAGTCGCCATGGCGTCAATTCATTTTCACAGAAATAAAACTGATGATTAGCTGAAGACCTTGAACTTTAAAGGCTTTTATGAGAACAGAAATATACACCAAGGTTTTCTCAAATGTTTCTTTGTCAATGTAGGCCTACTTGACCTTTGTTTCAATAAAGATTGATTGATGAGGTTGGGGTTAGGAAGGGAAAGTGAATTATATTATTTTTTTCCCTCATTGCCTACACCAACCATTTCCTACTCACTGCTTGTATTTTGGCAATGTTTTATTGTTGCCAATTTTATGTAAACATACAGTATCATATACTCTAGATCAGTGGTTCCCAAACGTATTATAGTCCCGTACCCCTTCAAACATTCAACCTCCAGCTGCGTACCCCCTCTAGCACCAGGGTCAGCGCACTCTCAAATGTTGTTTTTTGCCATTATTGTAAGCCTGACACACACACACACTATATAAGATACATTATTTAAAAATAACAATTAGTGTGAGTTTTTGTCACAACCAAGCTCGTGGGAATTGACAAAGAGCTCTTATAGGACCAGGGCACAAATAATAATATAATAATCAATCATTTTGATGTTTATTTAGCCATCTTACATATAAAACTTGATTTGTTCATCGAAAATTGTGAATAACTCACCACAGGTTAATGAGAAGGGTATGCTTATAAGGATGCACATTGTATTGGAGAGAGTCTCAGTCTTAAATAATTTTCCACACACAGTCTGTGCCTGTATTTCTTTTTCATGCTAGTGAGGGCCGAGAATCCACTCTCACATAGGTACGTGGTTGCAAAGAGCATCAGTGTCTTAACAGCGCGATTTGCTAAGGCAGGATACTCAGCGCAGCCCAATCCAGAAATCTGGCAGTGGCTTCTGATTAAATTACATTTTCACATAACCGCTTGTTGCAATTTCGATGAGACCCTCTTGTTCAGATATTGGTAAGTGGACTGGAGGCATGAAAGGGATAACGAATCCAGTTGCTTGTGTCATCCATTTTGGGAAAGTACCTGCGTAATTGCGCACCCAACTCCGGTGCTTTGCTATATCACATTTGACTTCGTCCGTAAGCTTGAGTTCATTTGTCCACAAAAAAATCATACAATGAAAGGAAATACCTGTGTGTTGTCCTTGTTAATGCAGACAGAGAAGAGCTCCAACTTCTTAATCATAGCCTCAATTTTGTACCGCACATTGAATATAGTTGCGGGGAGTCCCTGTAACCCTAGATTCAGATCATTCAGGCGAGATGGGCCAGTCGTGAGAGAAACTCGTCATCATGCAAGCGGTCAGACAAGTGAAAATTATGCTCAGTAAAGAAAACTTTAAGCTCATCTCTCAATTAAAAAAAACATGTAAATACTTTGCCCCTTGATTACCAGCGCATTTCTGTATGTTGTAAAAGCATTACATGGTCGCTGCCCATATCATTGCATAGTGCAGAAAATACACGACAGTTCAGGGGCCTCGCTTTAACAAAGTTAACCATTTTCACTGTAGTGTCAAAACGTATTTCAAGCTGCCAGGCATTCGTTTGGCTCGGTGGTTGCTGCAGTGTACCCAAGTGGCGTTGGGAGCAACTGCTTGCATGCGCGTTACCACTCCTCTATGTCTCCCTGTCATGGCTTTTGTGCCATGACAGGGCAGTGCCCCTGTGACAACAATTTTGGACCCCCTTGTGGCCCCCCTATATGTGGAGTATGAAATAATTTTTACATAACACATTTTTGCTATAATTTTTTTTTTTACATCCGTTATTAGACAGTGGCAACGCGGAACATGGTATTTTGCCTGCTAATGCCTGCAATGCAGTGAAGAAAACGATATGACAACAATAATGTCTAATGTAACTGGCCCCTCTAACAGTACAACTGGCTCCAGCTTGGCCCCCCCAGTTGAAATGGTCTAGAACCGCCACTGCTCCTGCCATGTCCCTGATGCGTCGTGAAACAGTGTTGTTTGATGAAGTAATTGTCTGTATAGTTTTTTTGGCCTTTTCCCCCAAACATTGTCCCAGCCATATCCGCGGCAGCAGGAAGAATTAAGTCCTCCACAATAGTATGGGGCTTGTTTGTCCTAGCCACTCGGTAGCTCACCATATAAGACGCTTCTAGCCCCTTATTAATTGTATCTGTTGCTTTTATACATGTCTAACTACTCAAAAGTCATCTTAATTCTCGTTCAAAAAACTCCTGTGGCTTATTTTTCAAATTGGCATGTTTTGTTTCTAAATGTCTGCGCAAGAGTGAAGGTTTCATCGAGTTGTGAGATAGTACTTTTGCACATAACACACCGTGGCTGAGGAAAGGCACTACTCCCAATATAAGTTAACCCCAAATCAATGTTGTGCTCGTGGAAGCAGAACAACTTGTGTCGTCGACAGGTGCAGGTGTAGTACTGCTGGTAGTAGCAGTACTACCAGTAGAGCGGGTATGTGTCTCTATGGACGCGGGCCTTACTTTTTTAACCATTTATCAATTTTCGAGCAAACAGAATGAGCAGCAGCTACATTTGGCTGCATACCGACCGTTAGTGGAATTCCCGTGAGAGAGTAACGGTTAATGTGATTGGATGTTCATTATTTGACTAGGCTACCTGTATTTGACATTGTGTTGTTATTTCGCTGAACACTAAATGGTTTAGTTTTATTTTTGGCAGTGAAACGAGGCTACTCAGACGAGGAAAAAACCTCACCCAAATGTATAGCCCCGTTGGAAAATATAAATGGACTCTTTGAAAATGTGAAGAAAATAAATTTTTATAAAAAATGTAAAAAAGTGAATCACATTTTTATTTGGCGTACCCCGGATGGCATTGTGTACCCCAGTTAGGAAATACCTGCTCTAGATTTATGGAATTGGATCTATGATTAGGACTTCTTGTGGAATTCTGTTGAATGTCAGTGTTTTTCAGCTTTTTTATATTGAAGGAATTAAAGAATGAATGATATACTCTGGAACCTTTTTATGTTATATTCACTGAACATGTTGTTGAAATGACAAGGTTAGTTAAACTTGATTGAAACAGTGCTTGAAATGATCAGAATTTGCATTAAAACTATAAAAAAAATTATGGGATAATGAATTATCTGTGTTTTCTGATTTCCTCCCAATTGTGCTTTATATATACACCCCAGTTCTTAAATAACTGATGATATATGTGTTTCGGGTATGGAAAGGAGATGGAGAGATGCATGCTGTAGGGGTCTCCAACAGGTCGATCGCGAGCTCGCAGCCCACCTATGAGCAGTAGCCGTGTGTGGGTAAAATCACTGGGGAAGCAAAGCCAGGAAAAAAAACCATATTACAACTTATGTGTTGTGATAATTGCTTTGTTTGCTCTATAACCTGTTAGTTCATGTGCCTTGACAATGTCATATATAGGCTTAAGGCCAAGACAATAAGAAGACACAGTGGCAGAATAAATTCAACCACACCTTTGTTTCATCACAAAACAGGAGAGCAACATCTATCTGGTGGAGTCCACTAAGCACATTGCATGTAACAAACAGTTACCTACAGCATGGTCAATCAAGTTAATGTTTCCAACATTTTCTGCGCTACTAAACAACTATTTATTTAGAACACCAGAGTTACAGCAAGTTTATTCCAATCAATGCAAGCTAACTATAATTTGGCTGTCCATGCTACTGATTTTTCTGTCTGTCTGTGTGTGTGTGTGTAAGTAGAAAAAACATGTTGACTCACCCTAATTGTAGAGAAACGCCAATGTCAACCTCCAATCTTTCCTGTTGACAAAATGGTCTATGACTATCATACAGCACACGCTTTTAGTTTTTGTTGTCCTATGCTACCTGGCTAAAATGCTTGCTCGCTAGCCAAACTTCCTTTCATGGGCAACAATTAGCCAGTTTGGTAACATTAATCTACTGTTATTAAAAAAATAATAATAATCATTTTCAATATAGAAATGCAACCAAAAGGGGCCTCCCGAGTGGAGCAGTGGTCTAAAGCATTGCATCGCAGTGCTAGCTGTGTCACTAGAGATTCTGGGTTTGAGTCCAAGCTCTGTCGCAGCCGGCTGCGAACTGGAGACTCAAGGGGTGGCGCACAATTGGCCCAGCGTCGTCTGGGTTAGGGGAGGGTTTGGCCGGCAGGGATGTTTGCGCACACTAGAGACTCCTGTGGCAGGCCGGGCGCAGTGCAAGCTGACATGGTCGCCAGGTGTACGGTGTTTCCTCCGACACATTGGTGTCACGGGTGTCGTAATGTAAAGACCAAGGCGCAGCGGGTTGCATGCTCAACATTATATTTACTATAAAGAACTTGAAAAAACAATAAACAAAGAACGACAGGAACAGTTTTGCAAGCTAACTAAAAGCAGTGCAAAAACAACTACCCACAAACAAACAGGTGAAAACAAGCTCTTTCAATATGACTCTCAATCAGGAACAACGATGAACAGCTGTTCCTGATCGAGAGCCACACAGACCACAAAGAAATATACAAAACTAGAAACCTAGAATCCAAAAACCAGAACATACACCAAAACCCCAGAACACATAAATAAAACACCCCTCTACAATAACCATAACCCCCTAACCATAACCCACATAACCTCCTGTGCTAAACCCCCTCTCCCCAACCCACCTATACTGGAGGTGGCTCAGGTTCCGGTCTACAACCACCCCCTGACCAGTCCACCCCTGCAGAATGTTCAGGGCTGTAGAGCGTCTCTGGGGGCTCTGGACTGTGGGCCGACTCTGGAAGCTCCAGACCGTAGGCAGACTCGCTCGGTTCCCGGACCGTAGGCAGACTCGCTCGGTAACGGACCGCAGGCAGACTCGCTCGGTTCTGAGCTGCAGGCCGACTCACTCGGTTCTGAGCTGCAGGCCGACTCACTCGGTTCTGAGCTGTAGGCCTTCTCACTTGGCTCCGGACTGTAGGCCGTCTTACTCGGTTCTGGACTGTAGACCCTCTCACTCCGTTCCGAACTGTGGGCCGTCTCACTCGGCTCTGAACAGTGGGCCGTCTCTCTTGGTTCCGGGCTATATACTCTTACCGGATACTCTAGACGGGGTACTGTTTCCGGACACTCTGGACGGGGCACTGTTGCCGGACACTCTGGACGGGGCACTGTCTCCGGACACTCTGGACGGGGTACTGTCGCCGGACACTCTGGACGGGGTACTGTTGCCGGACACTCTGGACAGGGCGCTGTCGTCGGAAGCTCGGGACTGGGCTGACGCACTGGAAGCCTGATGCGTGGGGCTGGTAGTGGAGGTACCAGCCTGGGGACACGCACCTCAGGACTAGTGCGGGGAGCGGGAACAGGCTGAGTTGGACTGGGCTGCCGCACCGGAAGCCTGATGCGTGGTGCTGGTACTGGAAGTGCCAGTTTGGGGACACGCACCTCAGGGCTAGTGCGGGGAGTGGGAACAGGCTGAGTTGGACTGGGCTGATGCACTGGAGGCCTGGTGCGTGATGCTGGCTGTGGATATACCGGGCCGTGGAGGCGCACAGGCGGTCTCGATCGCACCTCCTGCACAACCAGTCCTGGCTGGATGGAACTAGTAGCCCTGTACGAGCGGAGTGCTGGTACAGGGCGAACTGGGTTGTGCAGGGGCCTGATGGTTGCCGTGCGTAGAGCGGGCGTAGGGTAGCCTGGACCTAGGAGGCGCACCGGTGACTAGATGCGCTGCGCAGGCATCCGCCTACCAGGCTGGATGCCCACTCTAGCACGGCACTTGCGAGGGGCTGGGATCACTCGCACTGGACTGTGCGTGCGTATGGGCGAGATCGTGCGCACTTCTGCATACCTCGGCGCCCTCCACTCCATACGTTCCTCACAATAAGCACGGGGAGCTGGCTTAGGGCTCACCCTTGGCCCAGCCAAACTACCCGTGTGCCCACCCCAAAAAAATTATTGGGGGTGCCTCTCCGGCTTCCTCGCCAGCCGTGTTCCCCGGTAGCGTTCCCGGTCCTCACAAGACTTCCTCCATGGGCCCTCTCCGGCCAGAATCTGCTCCCAAGTCCATGACTCGCGACAGTCCACCCGTTGCTCCTTCCTCCGCTGCTTTGTCCGTGTTTGGTGGGTAGTTCTGTCACGGGTGTCGTAATGTAAAGACCAAGGCGCAGCAGGTTGCGTGCTCAACATTATATTTATTATAAAGAACACGAAAAAACAATAAACAAAGAACGACAGGAACAGTTTTGCAGGCTAACTAAAAGCAGTGCAAAAACAACTACCCACAAACAGGTGAAAACAAGCTCTTTCAATATGACTCTCAATCAGGAACAACGATGAACAGCTGTTCCTGATCGAGAGCCACACAGACCACAAAGAAATATACAAACTAGAAACCTAGAATACAAAAAAACAGAACATACACCAAAACCCCGGAACACATAAATAAAACACCCCTCTACAATAACCATAACCCCCTAACCACATAAAACAAATACCCTCTGCCACGTCCTGACCAAACTACAATAACAAATAATCCCTATTACTGGTCAGGACGTGACAATTGGTGCGGGTGGCTTCCAGGTTAAGTGGGCATTGTGTCAAGAAGCAGTGCGTGCGGCTTGGTTGGGTTGTGTTTCGGAGGACGCACGGCTCTTGACCTTTGCCTCTTCCGAGTCCATACAGGAGTTGCAGCGATGAGACAAGACTAATATTGGGGAGAAAAAGAGGTAAAACATATATATATATATTTTTTAATTACTAAATAGAAATGCTACCAAAAATAATTAACTTAAAGTTGTTGCACCCATGTTTCACCAAACAATATTTTGAAAGAGGATGCAAAGTACTTTAAGCATATGTTTTCATTTCAGTCTCCTCTAGCTCCACTAACCAAAGATAATTGTAAGGATTTTTCTCCTATTAATAATGTAAAATGAACAAAATGTACATAAAGACTCATGTGAAGGCCAAATTACAGAGGAGGAACTTCTTGATGCAATTAAAGCCTTTAAGTCTGGGATAACTCCAGGGCTTGATGGCATACCAGTTTAGGTATATCAAACCTTTTTTAATGTACTCAAGAGGACCGTTATTAGCATGTTTTAACCACTCCTATAAAAATGGTAGATACTCAACAAGAAGGTCTGATTTCATTATTACCGAGTGGTAAAGTGGTAAATATAAAGTTCCAGTCCATTGAAAAAATTGGAGGCACCTTACACTTCAGTGTTGTGATGAAAAATTCAAATCAAAGTGCATAGAATTAAAAAGGTATTGTCGGATATTATTCATCTTAATCAGACAGGTTTTTTATATGGACAAAACATTGGAGATAATATATATAATATAAGACAAGTACTGGAAACAATAGAACACTGAAAATCTGGGGTAGAATCTGTTAGACTTGGCGCTGCGGTACCGCTTGCCTTGCGGTAGCAGAGAGAACAGTCTATGACTAGGGTGGCTGGAGTCTTTAATGTTTTGGGCCTTCCTCTGACACCGCCTGGTATAGAGGTCCTGGATGGCAGGAAGCTTGGCCCCAGTGATGTACTGGGCTGTACACATTACCCTCTGTAGTGCCTTGCGGTTGGAGGCTGAGCAGTTGCCATACCAGGCGGTGATGCAACCAGTCAGGATGCTCTCGATGGTGTAGCTGTAGAACTTTTTGAGGATCTGAGGACCCATGCCAAATCTTTTCAGTCTCCTGAGGGGGATTAGGTGTTATTGTGCCCTCTTCACGACTGTCTTGATGTGTTTGGACCATGGAACTTGAAGCTCTCAACCTGTTCCACTACAGCCCTGTCGATGAGAATGGGGGCGTGCTCGGTCCTCCTTTTTCTGTAGTCCACAATCATCTCCTTTGTCTTGATCACGTTGAGGGAGAGGTTTTAATCCTGGCACCACACTGCCAGGTCTCTGACCTCCTCCCTATAGGCTGTCTCATCGTAGTCGGTGATCAGGCCTACCACTGTCGTGTCGTCGGCAAACTTAATGATGGTGTTGGAGTCGTGCTTGGCCATGCAGTCATGGGTGAACAGGGAGCACAGGAGGGGACTGAGCACACACCCCGGAGGGGCCCTTGTGTTGAGGATCAGCAAGGCAGATGTGTTGTTACCTACCCTTACCACAAGGGGATGGCTCGTCAGGAAGTCCAGGATCCAATTTGCAGAGGGAGGTGTTTAGTCCCAGGGTCCTTAGTTTAGTTAAGCGCTTTGAAGGCACGATGGTCATGAACATTGAGCTGTAGTCAGTTAATAGCATTCTCACATAGGTGTTCCTTTTGTCCAGGTGGAAAAGGGCAGTGTGGAGTGCAACAGAGATTGCATCATCTGTGGATTTGTTGGGGCGGTATGCAAATTGGAGTGGATCTAGGGTTTCGAGGATAATGGAATTGATGTCAGAGATGACCAGCCTTTCAAAGTAAATAATGGCTACTTTTAAAATAGTAAATAATGGCTACTTCTCAGAAACTATTACACTGTCAAGAGGAGTAAAACAAGGTAGTCCACTATCGGCATATCTATTTATTATGGCCATCAAAATATTAGCTATTAAAATCAGATCCAACAATAATATCTAGAAATCCAGGGCTTAAAAACAAAGGTCTTATCGTACACTGATGATTCATGTTTTCTTTTAATCCACAATTTGGTTCTCTCCACAGCCTCATAGATGATCTAGATACTTTTTCTAACCTCTCTGGACTACAACCAAATTATGATAAGTTAACTATATTACACATTGGCTCACAAAAAATATTTTTACATTACCGTGTAGTTAACCAATAAACTGGTCTGACGGTGAAGTGGACATACTCGTTATTCATATCCCGAAAGAAAGAAATCATCTCACTACAATACATTTTAATAGAAAATTGCCAAAAATGGACAAGATCTTGCTACCGTGGAAAGGAAAATACCTGTCTATTTCAGGAAATATCACCCTGTAACTCTTTAGTCATATCCCAGTTTACCTTTGCTTATGGCCTAGCCTAGGCCTAGTGAGTTGTTTTTTAATTATATGAGCAAATAATAATTCACTATTTTATTTGGAATGGCAAGCCAGAAAATTAAACGGGCCAAATTATATAATGAATATGAATTCGGAGTGCAGAAATGATTAAATATTAAAGCATTAGACCTCTCACTAAAGGCTTCAGTTATACAGAAGTTATACTTAAATACGAACTGGTTCTCTAGCAGATTAGTAAGAATGTCTGCTATGGGCGGTAACAATATCATACTCTTTTTGACCAGACAGCATCAGATAGATGGGCTACACCTACAGAGAAAGAGCGGCGCTGTTTCGCTCGCTCGATGCTTTCTCCAGTGAGATACATTCAGCCTCTTGTGAATTGAATTAAATTTATGAAACACAGAAACAAAAGATACATTATTTTGTCTGTTTTTTATTTTTTCCTAGGTAAAGTTTTTGAGGAAGCCTGGCTTCCCTTGGCATCCATGAATACACGCCACTGTTAGGACATGAATGTTACCTGGGCTAGTTGAAATCGTGGTCTGCTGGCCATTGCCCAAAATCCTTATGTTCCATCCCTGCATGTCAGTGCCGTTCAGACAATCCCTCTATCAATGTTGGTCCTCCTCAGTGACCCCACAGCTGAGGGTTTTAACTTTCCTCTTGAGAATTAGAATCAGATGTACAACTCACGGCTGCTTTGAGCAAAACATGTACAGTACCAGTCAAAAGTTTGGACACACCTACTCATTCAAGGGTTTTCATTTAGTTTTACTATTTTCTACATTTTAGAAAAATAGAGAAGACATCACAACTATGAAATAACACATGGAATCATGTCGGAACCAAAAAAGTGTTAAACAAATCAAAATATATTTTAGATTTGAGATTTTCCAAAGTAGCCACACTTTGCCTTGAGTACAGCTTTGCATGCTCTTGACATTCTCTCAACCATTGCATTTCTAACAGTCTTGAAGGAGTTCCCACATATGCTGAGCACTTGTTGGCTGCTTTTCCTTCACTCTGCGGTCCTACTCATCCTAAACCATCTCAATTGGGTTGAGGTTGGGTGATTGTGGAGGCCAGGTCATCTGATGCAGCACTCCATCACTCTCCTTCTTGGTAAAATAGCCCTTACACTGCCTGGAGGTGTGTTGGGTCATTGTCCTGTTGAAAAATACATGATAGTGGGACTAAGTGCAAACCAGATGGGATGGCGTATCGCTGCAGAATGCTGTGGTAGCCATGCTGGTTAAGTGTGCCTTGAATCACTGACGGTGTCACCAGCAAAGCGACATCACACCTTCTTCCTCCATGCTTCACGGTGGGAACCACAGATGTGGATATCATCCGTTCAACTACTCTGCGTCTCACAAAGACACAGCGGTTGGAACCAATAATCTCAAATTTGGACAGATTTCCCCCAGTCTAATGTCCATTGTTCATGTTTCTTGGCCCAAGCAAGTCTCTTCTTATTATTGGTGTCCTTTAGTAGTGGTTTCTTTGCAGCAATTCGACCAAGAAGGCCTGATTCATGCATTCTCCTCTGAACAGTTGATGTTGAGATTAGAGGTCGACCGATTAATTGGAATGGCCGATTTCAAGTTTTCATGCCCCTGTATGTCTGTGCGGTGAGCACGTTTGTATATCATTCATTCACTTTGTGTAGCCAGTTAGCGATTATGGCTGCAGTCCAAATTCAAAGTAGACATCCCTCGGCTCTAAACCCTCAGCCCTGGACTGACGTTTTACATCGTCACATACGAGTGTACCTTAAATGTCCCTTGCCCAAGCTAGGAAGAAATTGAACATTTCTTGAAATTGAGCTTTGGCAGCGATTACAGACTCAAGTCTTCTTGGATATGACGCTACAAGCTTGACACACTTGTATTTGGGGGGTTTCTCACATTCTTCTCTACAGATCCTCTCAAGCCCTGTCAGGTTGGATGGGGACCGTCGCTGCACAGCTATTTTCAGGTCTCTCCAGAGATGTTAGATCGGGTTGAAGTCCAGGCTATGGCTGGGCCACTCAAGGACATTCAGAGACTTGTCCCGAAGCCACTCCTGCGTTGTCTTGGCTGTGTGCTTAGGGTCGTTGTCCTGTTGGAAGGTGAACATTCGCCCCAGTCTGAGATCCTGAGCTCTCTGGAGCAGGTATTCATCAAGGATCTCTCTGTACCTTGCTCCATTCATCTTTCCCTCGATCCTGACTAGTCTCCCAGTCCCTGATGCTGAAAAACATCCCCACAGAATGATGCTGCCACCACCATGCTTCACCGTAGGGATGGTGCAAGGTTTCCTCCAGACGTGATGCTTGGCATTCAGGCCAAAGAGTTCAATCTTGGTTTCATCAGACTAGAGAATCTTGTTTCTCATGGTCTGAGAGTCTTTAGGTGCCTTTTGGCAAAATCAAGCAGGCTGTCATGTGCCTTTTGATGAGGAGTGGCTTCCGTCTGGCCACTCTACCATAAAGGCCTGATTGGTGGAGTGCTGCAGAGATGGTTGTCCTTCTGGAAGGTTCTCCCATCTCCACAGAGGAACTCGGGTTCTTGGTCACCTTGCCCTTCTCCCCCGATTGCTCAGTTTGGCCGGGCAGCCAGCTCTAGGAATAGTTTTGGTGGTTCCAAACATCTTCCATTTAAGAATGATGGAGACCATTGTGTTCTTGGGGACCTTCAATGCTGCAGAAATGTTTTGGTACCCTTCCCCAGATCTGTGCCGCCGAACAATCCTGTCTCTGAGCGCTACTGTCAATTCCTTCGACCTCATGGATTGGTTTTTGCTCTGAGATGCACTGTCAACTGTGGGACCTTATATAGACATGTGTGTGCCTTTCCAAATCATGTCCAATCAATTGAATTTACCACAGATGGACTCCAATCAAGTTGTAGAAACATCAAGGATGATCAATGGAAACAGGGTGCGGCTGAGCTCATTTCGACTCTCATAGCAAAGGGTCTGAATACTTATGTAAATAAGGTATTTCTGTTTTTTATTTTTAATACATTTGCAAAAGTTTCTAAAACTTGTTTTCACTTTGTCATTAGTGGGTATTGTGTATAGATTGATGAGAAAGAAATATATTTAATCAATTTTAGAATAAGGCTGTAACGTAACAAAATGTGGAAAAAGTAAAGGGGTCAGAGTACTTTCCGAATGCACTATAAGTGTGATGTCAGGGAAAGTTGTACGCACAAGCTAATATTTCCAAAAAACGAACCAAACAAAACCATCATTACTTTTACGAGATGTATTTGAGATATGTGCATTAATATGTTGACTCCTCCATATTAATGTTGCTTTTAAGTTTTGGAAGATTTTTCTTAGCGGATGTACAATCATCGCAAATTGAATTATGGGGAGTTTCAGGCACCGGAGTGAACATAATTGTACACTCGCAAACTCGATCAAAAACGAGGGCTGAGGGGCTTATGTTGTCAATTTCCCTTGCTTGGCTAATCATTTGGACCAACGACGAAGATGGCTGCGGGCATAATGCAAGGGTAAGTGGAGGAGGGTGTGTCTTATGTGTTTGAAACGCAGCCATAGTTCTTCACTCGCTCTCTTGAGCTAAATCGAGGGCCAAGGGGGTAATGTTACTGAATTGGAACTCCCTAAGGGAAAGTGGCTAAAGCGAGGGCTGAGGGGGTAAACAATGTTTTTGAACTGCAGCCAATGATAACCATCTTCTGTGTAGACAAAGACATTCCCCAAAACATTCTCAATTAAAACTTAATTGCAAAGTAGGCTTACCTGGCAGAATTACAGTATATCATGATTATGATCCTTACGCCCTCACCTTTAGGACTTTGGCAGCCTCCAGTGGATGGAATGAGCCGGAGCTCCGCACTCTATTTCGCAGTGGACTGCGCGAGGAGGTCCAGACGGAGTTCGCATGTCGGGATGACAACATATCCTTGGATGCACTCATCGTGATGGATGACCTTCTTTGGGAGCACAGGTGTCCACCTCACCTCCCTCCTTTGGCTGTCCTGAGGCAGAGCCTGAACCCATGGAGGTAAAGGCCACACACCTCTCAAAGCGGCATCCCTGGAGACAGCTGGGGCTCTGTCCCTATTGCGGCAAAGAGGGGCTTCAGGGGTGTCCAGTACATCCCAACCCGGGGGCCACTAGAGCAGAGGGGTGGCCCCGTGACCTTCAGTCTCCCAGGGTAGACGTGAGTATTCCATTATCATCGTTTTCCGCCAAACCCTTTCTGGTTCCCATTTCACTGGCTGGTTGTCCCTCAAGTGTTGTCTCTACAGCTCTAGTGAACTCCGGTGCCTCTGGGAACTTGATCGACCAGGCCCTTGCCTCCTCCCTGAACTTAACTTAATACCCGCTCTCCTCTCCTTTTCCTGTCCAAGCCCTGGATACGTGACCATTGGAATCAGGGACAATTACGCACATCACAGCACCATTCACCCTCTCCATGGGACCCAAGCACCAGTAAAGCCTTCCCTTCCTCATCACCACTGCACCTGTACACAAAGTCATCCTTCACCTCCCGTGGCTCCAACTTCATAACCCCACCATCTCCTGGTCAAGGATGAGAATCACCGCCTTGGGACCAGGATGCCGGAGGACCTACTTTCCCGCACCCTGTGGTTCCACATTGGTGGAGGGTCCTGTGAGTGCCCTACAGCCAGAGCACATCTATGTCCCCACAAGGGTGCGGGATCAGCTGTTGACCTGGGCACACACACACGTCGCTCGCCGCTGGACACCAGGTATCACCCGGCACCATCCAATCCCTCGCCGATTAATACTGGTGGCCCACCTTGGCGCAAGACGTGTCAACTTATGCACCATATTTATCCAATCCAAATCTCCCCATGCACACCCCAGCAGGGAAATTACTTCCCCTTCCCGTGCCTCAGTGGCCTTGGTCACATCTGTCCATAGACTTTGTAACTGATCTCGCCCTTTCTGATGGTTTTACCACTATTCTGGTTGTTGTTGACAGGTTCCTCTCTCTGGTCTACCTACCGCTCTCCAGGTCGCTGAGGCACTATTCCAGCAGGTCTTCCAGCACTATGGCCTTCCAAAGGACATCGTTTCCGACCATGGTCACCAATTCACGTTGCAGGTCTGGAAAGCCTTTATGGAGAAGCTGGGGGCCACGGTCAGCCTCACATCTGGGTACCAGCCTCAGTCCAATGGACAGGACCAACCAGGAGCTGGGGAGGTTCCTAAGGAGTCACTGCCAGGACCGGTAGGGGGAGTGGGCCTGGTTCCTTCCCTGGGCAGAATACGCCCAGAACTCATTACGTGACTCATCTACCAGGCTGACTCCCTTAGAGTGCATCCTGGGATAACAGCCGGCCCTGACTCCGTGGACTCCGAGACAGACCGAGGCCCCTGCAGTGGGCGAGTGGTTCCGACATACAGAGGTGTGAAATGCCGCCCACGTGAGACTCCAGTGCGCTGTGCGCCATTAGAAGGATCACACGGACAGCGCACTGGAGCCAGCCCGGTGAAGGAGTGGCGAAGTGAGTTCTGGGCGCAGTGAGGCTCCCGTGTTCCATTCTGGTGAATTTGTCTGGCTCTCCACCAGGAACCTCCTACCCTGCCGGAAGCTGAGCCCCAGGTTTGTGGGGCCCTTCAAAGTCCTCCGGAGGGTTAATGAGGTAACTTACTGTTTACAACTCCCCACCAATTACCGGAGCTCATCCTATTTTTATGTTTCCCTCCTCAGGCCGGTGGTTCCTGGTCGCCTTCCCCCACGACACCCCTCCGCCTCCCTTGGACATTGATGGGTCCCCTGCCTATGCTGTCAGATCCCTACTCAACCCCCAACGTCGTGGGGGTTGGCTTCAGTAGCTAGTGGACTGTGAGGGGTACGGCCCAGAGGAGCGCTGTTGGGTTCCGGTGGCCAACATCCTAGACCCCAACATTGGCCCGAGATTTCCATCTCTGCCGTCCAGACCGGCCTCGGGGCCGTCCTCCTGGCCGGCATCATCCTGCGGCTGGAGCCGCGCGTCGTGGTGGGGTACTGTCACACCTACTCCCGTTCCCTTTCTCCAGCGCTCAACGTCGCCAGTCAACTAACCGCCGGTCCTGGCAACCCACATTACACACAGCTGGCAACAATCATTACGCACACTTGCTCCCCATCATTATGCACACCTGGACTTCATCTTTTCTTTGATTACCTCCCCTTAATTTAGCCCGCAGTAGCCTCGGTCTTCAGGCAGTATTGGTTTAATTTAAGTTCAGTACGCTATTCCTGTTTTGCTTATCTTCATATTATTAAACTCACCTGCTTCCTGACTCCCTGCATATACGTCACAAATGTGTTGCCATCCGTACTGCTTCTGATCTGGCGGACTTACTAAAAACACAAATATTGTGTTTGTAAATGATGTCCGAGTGTTGGAGTGTGCCCCAGTCTGTCCATAAAAATAAAAGGAAATCGTGCCATCTGGTTTGCTTAATATAAGGAATTTGATGTATAGCATTTTAGGTTTTTATTTAGTCACATGCACAGGGTTGCAGGTGTAGTTGCAGTGTACATTTAAATATGTGAGCTCCAACATTGGTGTTTACTTTTAATTAGTGGTGGAAAACATACTCAATTGTAAGTTAAGTACATTTAAAACCAGATACTTTTAATCAAGTAGCATTTTACTGTGACTTTTACTTGAGTCATTTTCTATTAAGGTATCATTACTTTTACTCAAGTATGACAATTGAGTACTTTTTCCATCACTGTTTATTTTTTATCAATCGGGTGGGCTTTTGTATTGCAAACTCTGTCATGATATATGCAGCTGCCAAAACATTACCAGACCAACACATTCCTCTCTCGCAAAATGCTCTATTAAAAGGGGTGTTACACTCATCTAAATGTGTTTCGTTTTTTTGCCCTAAAAAAAGGTATTCTGCTGTGATTTAGGCATTGAAATGTGCTCGGAACATCCAGTTGAATTGTTTATCTATGAATAAATGTAATGTTGATAGTGACATTCTTTTTGAAGTGCCCGTACTCAGCTCCTTGTCAAGTCAAGCACTGGTTATGCTTGAATTCTGGCATGGGCATAGCTAGTGATGAGGCCAGGGAAGTTGAAAGGGCTGAGGTGCCCTCTTGTGGAGAAAATGTATATCAAGAGAATTCAACTTCTCACACAGTAAAAAAAGTAGTTATGCATGGCAGTGATTGTTCTTTCAAATGTACAATCTTTGGACAGGTAACTTCCAATCTTGATCTTAAGGTTTGTGTTTCTTGATCTTGATGTTTGTGTGTGTTGCTTTTTAAATAAATTCCATACTACCGAAACTGAATTAATTAAAACATGAGGGGCTAGTAACCAAAAGGTTGCAAGATCGAATCCCCGAGCTGACAAGGTACAAATCTGTCGTTCTGCCCCTGAACAAAGCAGTTAACCCACTGTTCCTAGGCCATCATTGAAAATAAGAATTTGTTCTTAACTGACTTGCCTAGTTAAATAAAGGTAAAAAAAAAGAAAAAAAAGAGTAAACTATTCAGCATTTTAATTTTCACCTGGTACAGCATGTCTGAAGATTTGAACAAGAATGTCCTTTCTAATGAGAGAAAAAGTTGCTGGTACCTCATGTTCCTCCATCAACCAATATAAGCCCCACCTCATTATTATTATTATTATTATTATTATTATTATTATTATTATCATCATCATCAACCTTGATAATCCTCTTAATGACATTTAGCCACACTGAACTGAGTGTAAAATGATCCACACACAGAGCAGAATGCTCTACTGGTCACTCTGAGAACTGAGGGGAAATATAGCAGAAACACCTATGTTTCACCCAAGTGTGAATGATCCGCTGACGACTGGTCTCCACAAAAGTGTGTATGATCCATATTATATGCACATGCACCACTAAAATGCCTCTTTTCACAATGTTCTCCAGTGCAGTATTGCCTCGACCAAAGTGCAAATACAGTAATACACTCCAATGTCCCACATTCATTTGGCCTTATCTTACAAGACATCCTCAACTTTGCAAGCCAAAACTATGAGCCCTGGGAGAGGACTAAGTGGGATGCAAGCAGGGAGTTGGGCCTACTGCAATATTCCTGATGGACAATAGAGTGCAGTATATCAACACACTATGAAATGTTCAATAACAAGAGGCTTATATTATTGACAAACTAACTCAGTTGTGCACTTTGGATATGTGTTTTAGATGTACTACAGTTTGCAATTATGTTAGCACAGCTGAAAACTGTTGTCCTTATTAAAGAAACAATAAAACTGGCCTTCTTGAGACTAGTTGAGTATCTGGAGCGTCAGCATTTGTGGGTTCGAATCCAGGCACAAAATGGCCAGTCTCAACGTCAACCGAGAAGAGGCGACTCCGGGATGCTGTTCTTCTATGCAGAGTTCCCCTGTCCAGTGTATGTTCTTTTGCCCATCTTAATCTTTTCTTTTTATTGTCCAGTCTGAGATATGGCTTTTTCTTTGCAACTCTGCCTAGAAGGCCAGCATCCCGGAGTCGCCTCTTCACTTTTGACGTTGAGACTGGTGTTTTGCGGGTACGATTTGATGAAGCTGCCAGTTGAGGACTTGTAAGGCGTCTGTTTCTCAAACTAGACACTCTAATGTACTTGTCCTCTTGCTCAGTTGTGCACCGGGGCCTCCCACTCCTCTCTCTATTCTGGTTAGAGCCAGTTTGTGCTGTTCTGTGAAGGGAGTAGTACACAGCATTGTACAAGATCTTCAATTTCTTAGCAATTTCTCGCATGGAATAGCCTTCATTTCTCAGAACAAGAATAGACTGACAAGTTTCAGAAGAAAGGTCTTTGTTTCTGGCCATTTTGAGCCTGTAATCGAACCCACAAATGCTGACGCTCCAGATACTCAACGAGTCTAAAGAAGGCCAGTTTTATTGCTTCTTTAAATCAGGACAACAGTTTTCAGCTGTGCTAACATAATTTCAAAAGGGTTTTCTAATGGTCAATTAGCCTTTTAAAATGATCAACTTGGATTAGCTAACACAACGTGCCATTGGAACACAGGAGAAATGGTTGCTGATTATGGGCCTCTGTACGTCTATGTAGATATTCCATAACAAATCTGCCGTTTCCAGTTACAATAGTCATTTACAACATTAACAATGTCTACACTGTATTTCTGATACATTTTTTGTTATTTTAATGGACCAAAAAATGTTTGCTTTTCTTTCAAAAACAAGGACATTTCTAAGTGACCCCAAACTTTTGAACGGTAGTGTAGGTAATGCATTGATCTACCATAAAACTTCAATTAACTCTCAAATAGGCACCTGTCCCTTTTAATAGCTGGGCAAAGGCATATATTTCAGCAAATAAACACTTGTTTCAAATAAATTAATTGTTTACAAGGTTAACATGGACACAGCTCTGATATTCCCACAGTCATGTGCATGCAAAATATATTTTTATTCTGTCATCGTTGCTATCCATGGCACCACCAAAAAGAAGACAGGACATCACCGACCGGTACCACTCTCCATGGTGCTGAAGTGCAAAAGTGGAGGTAATTTGTACATGTAGGTAGGGGTAAAGTGACTATACATTGATAATAAACAGCGAGTAGCAGCAGTGTCAAAACAAAGGGAGGGGGTGGTCAATGAAAATAGTCCGGGTGGCCATTTGATTCATTGTTCAGCAGTCTTATGGCTTGGGGATAGAAGCTGTTAAGGAGACTTTTCGGCGAAGACTTGGCGCTCCGGGTACCGTTTGTCGTGCGGTAGGAAAGAGAACAGTCTATGACTTGAGTGATTGGAGGCTTTGGCCATTTTTTGCGCCTTCCTCTGACACCGCCTAGTATATAGGTCCTGGAAGGCAGGAAGCTCGGCCCCAGTGATGTACTGGGCCGTACGCACTACCCTCTGTAGCGCCTTACGGTCAGATGCCGAGCAGTTGCCATACCAGGTGGTGATGCAACCGGTCAGGATGCTCTCAATGGTGCAGCTGTAGAACTTTTTGAGGATCTGGGGACCCATGCCAAATCTTTTTATTCTCCTGAGTGGGAAAAGGTGTTGTCGTGCTCTCTTCACGATTGCCTTGATGTTTTTGGACCATGATAGCTTGTTGGTGATGTGGACACCAAGGAACTTGAAACTCTCGACCCGCTCCACTACAGCCCGGTCGATGTGAATGGGGGCGTGTTCAGCCCTCCTTTTCCTGTAGTCCACGATCAGATCTTTTGTCTTGCTCACATTGAGGGAGAGGTTGTTGACTTGGCACCACACTGCCAGGTCTCTGACCTCCTCCCTATAGTCTGTCTCATTGTTGTCAGTGATCGGGCTACCACTGTTGTGTCAGCAAACTTAAGGATGGTGTTGGAGTTGTGCTTGGCCATGCAGTCATGGGTGAACAGGGAGTACAGGAGGGGACTAAGCACGCACTCCTGAGGGGCCCCCGTGTTGAGGATAAGTGTGGCAGATGTGTTGTTACCTACCCTTACCACCTGGGGGCGTCCCTTAAGGAAGTCCAGGATCCAGTTGCAGAGGGAGGTGTTTAGTCCCAGTGTCCTTAGCTTAGTCATGAGCTTTGTGGGCACTTTGGTGTTGAACGCTGAGCTGTAGTCAATGAACAGCCTTCTCACATAGGTGTTCCTTTTGTCCATGTGGGAAAGGGCAGTGTGAGAGCAATTGAGATTGCGTCATCTGTGGATTTGTTGGGGCGGTATGCGAATTGCAGTGGGTCTAGGCTTTCAGGGATGATGGAGTTGATGTGAGCCATGACCTAATGATAGAGGCCTCTAGTGGCTAAAAGGCCAGAGCATTCAAAATGTAACATGTACTTTTTGGTGTCAGGGAAAATGTATGGGAGTAAAAAAGTACATACGTTCTATAGGAATGTAGTGGAGTAAAAGTAAAAAGTTGTCAAAAATATAAATAGTAAGTTAATTGACAAGCGGTGCCCACAAACTGTTAGGGCCTACATAAATCTGTCCCAACAGCAGAGTTCTCTTTTCAGCACCATGGAGGGAATCCTTACCACCACTACATCTGGCTATCAGCAGAGCCTTGTCTGGCAGCTAAACAATTAATTCAGCCTCGTTTACTGCCTTTTTAAAAAACATAACTGATATGGCTGACTTGCTTAAACAAATGTGGTTTCTACTGACAATTGAGATGTACAAACTATGGCATAAGGGAACAATGAGCAGATAAGAGGCATTCCGTAATATCAATTAAGACATTAATGAGCGAGCGACGACGGACAAAGTCAATATAACTATGTGTTCAGCACTTTGAAATGTACAGTGACAGAATGCAGAACATGGGCCGTTCTTACAGTATTTTCCCTGTATACCAAGTCAGATAAAGGGGGCATATAAGCAGACAATGAAACCTCTTACAATACTCGATTATGACATTTCTCAAAAACAGGTTATAGGCTACATGTGCAGCACCACCGAGTCAGAACAGTAACGTTAGGTGAAATTAAGAGGTGAAAATAAACCCAATTATCAGGGTGAGGCACATGGGCGACTAACAGTTTACTACACAACATACACTTAGTTTTACTTTCTTAGCTACAGTATACATATCTCCCTTGCATATTACGTCATTTATGCAGCAGCATACAATCCATTTTTGACTCACCTTGGCTTGTGCTCACAAACATGAAGGTGGCGCGGTGGTTTGTCATCAAACTCTAGCATTCTCTGGATTTATGCTGGGAACTAGAGAAAAAAAACACAGCCACTCCATTGAATAGCAGGCTACTGTTACTGATTGCTTTGCACTGCTTGCAGTTAGACACTGATTCCTTCCAAACGACTCATTGTTTAATTTGCCATTTCCAACTTGTGTAATCTTTATGTCCAATGGCTGATGAGCACCAATGTTTCATCTATAATTTCTCTTCATTATTTATCTTCAAATGACAAGGATTAAAAAGGATTTGACAATAGATTGTCGACTTGATTTATGATGATGACTGCTGGCTAAGACTTTGAAAGTAAGATGTTGACATGATCAGTCCAATCAAAGCAACTGTAGATAAAATGACTTCAAATCACATTATATCTGTGGCCAATGACCTTGGGCCTTCTTGGATGGGCACTTCTAATATAACTCCATGGCAGAAACCAAGGGGCAAAATTTTTCGAGCTCTAACCTTAGACTTGGGGGTGACATACTGTCCCATGAGTGACAGAAAACTGAGCCAATCATGACACAAAACTCAGCCAATCAGGCGCAACGCTCTGTATTTTCTGCTGGCTTGCCCCACCACCACAGAAAGCACTGAGCTAGGCTGAAACACCTACATTTTGGAGCTGCCTTACTCAAGAAAGCAAAACAAAGACCATGGTTGCATGCGGCTTTATTAACTCAATCAATTTTTTCTTGTTATATTGTTTGCAAACTTATGTGACACGTATTAATTCCAAAATAACAAGCAAAACAGGCAAGCCACCAAAATATATATACACTGCTCAAAAAAATAAAGGGAACACTTAAACAACACAATGTAACTCCAAGTCAATCACACTTCTGTGAAATCAAACTGTCCACTTAGGAAGCAACACTGATTGACAATAAATTTCACATGCTGTTGTGCAAATGGAATAGACAACAGGTGGAAATTATAGGCAATTAGCAAGACACCCCCAATAAAGGAGTGGTTCTGCAGGTGGTGACCACAGACCACTTCTCAGTTCCTATGCTTCCTGGCTGATGTTCTGGTCACTTTTGAATGCTGGCGGTGCTTTCACTCTAGTGGTAGCATGAGACGGAGTCTACAACCCACACAAGTGGCTCAGGTAGTGCAGCTCATCCAGGATGGCACATCAATGCGAGCTGTGGCATGAAGGTTTGCTGAGTCTGTTTAGCGTAGTTTTCAGAGCATGGAGGCGCTACCAGGAGACAGGCCAGTACATCAGGAGACGTGGAGGAGGCCGTAGGAGGGCAACAAGCCAGCAGCAGGACCGCTACCTCCGCCTTTGTGCAAGGAGGATGACCTCCAGCAGGCCACAAATGTGCATGTGTCTGCTCAAAAGGTCAGAAACAGACTCCATGAGGGTGGTATGAGGGCCCAACGTCCACAGGTGGGGGTTGTGCTTACAGCCCAACACCGTGCAGGACGTGTGGCATTTGCCAGAGAACACCAAGATTGGCAAATTCGCCACTGGCGCCCTGTGCTCTTCGCAGATGAAAGCAGGTTCACACTGAGCACATGTGACAGACGTGACAGAGTCTGGAGACGCTGTGGAGAACGTTCTGCTGCCTGCAACATCCTCCAGCATGACCGGTTTGGCGGTGGGTCAGTCATGGTGTGGGGTGGCATTTCTTTGGGGGGCCGCACAGCCCTCCATGTGCTCGCCAGAGGTAGCCTGACTGCCATTAGGTACCGAGATGAGATCCTCAGACCCCTTGTGAGACCATATGCTGGTGCGGTTGGCCCTGGGTTCCTCCTAATGCAAGACAATGCTAGACCTCATGTGGCTGGAGTGTGTCAGCAGTTCCTGCAAGAGGAAGGCATTGATGCTATGGACTGGCCAGCCCGTTCCCCAGACCTGAATCCAATTGAGCACATCTGGGACATCATGTCTCGCTCCATCCACCAACGCCACGTTGCACCACAGACTGTCCAGGAGTTGGCAGATGCTTTAGTCCAGGTCTGGGAGGAGATCCCTCAGGAGACCATCCGCCACCTCATCAGGAGCATGCCCAGGCGTTCTAGGGAGGTCATACAGGCACGTGCAGGCCACACACACACACACACACACAACTGAGCCTCATTTTGACTTGTTTTAAGGACATTACATCAAAGTTGGATCAGCCTGTAGTGTGGTTTTCCACTTTAATTTTGAGTGTGACTCCAAATCCAGACCTCCATGGGTTGATAAATTGGATTTCCATTGATTATTTTTGTGTGATTTTGTTGTCAGCACATTCAATAACTATGTAAAGAAAAAAGTATTTAATCAGATTATTTCATTCATTCAGATCTAGGATGTGTTATTTTAGTGTTCCCTTTATTTTTTTGAGCAGTAATATATATATATATATATATATTATTTATTTTTTTTTACCTAAAATTGTGAGGCTCAAAACACCTGCCCTGAATGACGGGTCGCCACTGGGTGTGTGCTGTGTGGTACCTGGTTTACAGTAGTATGCCTACCGGTATGCATGTTCTGTGGAAACCAGAGGAAACGACATGGACCGGAGAACACTGTTAGAGGGAGGGGCTACAATTGCCCAACGCGTTTCCCCTCCCATTTAAAGGACATGAGCATGCGCACTTTCATAGAACTCAGACAAATCTTTTGCCCAACTGTTCCTTTCTTCATACTGCCCGTATCAATTCGCCGGCGTTTTCTTCCTGTAGGTTTCACACATTGTTTTTAACAGATCAAGAATTGGAAATGAGTGGAGATCATTCTCACAACGATAGCCAGGTAACAGTTGAAATATTTTGCAGTGTCAGTTGTGTAGGACATTAAAACAGCTTGCTGTTTTATTTGCCTCAGCTACACTAACTTAGCTAGCTAACGTTAGCAAGCGACCTAGCTAGATAACTTGGCTAGCTAATTGCTGTGTACTGTATATAATTGGCTGCAACAAATGGGACAGTAATATTTACGTGTTGTACTTTTTAGTCCTGTTATGTGATGTCCACACAATTGTAAACTAACTTTCGCTAACTAGGCTAAGGCACTGTGCGCTAGCTCAGCTAATTGCTGTTGAAAGCCATTTAAGACCAGTCACTGGCCAGCCATCACATCAGGGTTGCTAGATAGCTGACGTTACGCTAGCTAGCTGTTAGACAAAGTTCAAAGTTAAATATCTAACTACCCAGCAAGCCATCAACTAAGATACCTAATCAATCTTTGTTTTAAAATTTGCAGATCGACTCCGGCTCTCGGGTCAATGGTAAGTGTGATGTGTCAAACTGAAATGTCAATGATTTTTCTCCTTCGAATTCTGACCTGTTCGCAGACACCGCATAGTTAGCTAGCGATCCGTTTTGCATTTTAATGTGATCTTGCCTGTATGTACTTTGACTATTGCAAAATTAATGGCATCTTGAGGACATTAAAGTTGTCTGAATTTATTTACTTGCTAGCTAGCATATGCTAGTTCTCTAGCCAGACAGATAGTATAGCAAAGGACAGAAATGGCGTCCAGAGACTAAGTCCTCACCCTCACTCACAAGCGCCTATTGTTCAAATGGGTGGCTCTTTAATAGTTTATAGACATTTTATAATCTCGACCTGAACATAGATTCATAAAGAACTGGATGTGTTTTATTGGTATATCAAATTAAATTTTGTTGTTGGCCTTCGTAAAATGCCACATTCCGGGTCTGAAAGTAAGGGTTTGGGGGTTGAGGACTTAGTCTCTGCGCCATTTTCTTTTTTCTGACTGTAGAAAACATAGCTGAAGTGCAGATGGCGGTGATATGGAGGCGAAACACGCAGGAGCGTTTGGATCAGACATGATTCACAGTGTTGAAAGTACAATCTGATAGCCCAATTTAGCTTAAACAGCATTCTGGTACAGTCTTACCTGAATTTATTATGGATGGCTACTGTTTCTTCATAAAAAGGAACATTTACTTTAGCTAGTTGTAAACCTATGAAGCATTTAAGGAACACCTTGCCACACTTCTTGTACAAGATATTGTGGCAATACATATGCTACTACCATATCTTTTTTTTTGGACTGAATTCATTGATTTGATAGCTTTGTTGCCATGGCCTGACCCACATGGCTACTGAGATCTAACTAAAACAAGTAAAAACCCAGCAGTGGTATTTAACAAGTATGAATGACCTTTTGGGGGTTTCACAAGCTACACACTTCCCCTTGCCACTAAGTAAAAATTGTTTTTCTGAAAGGTTCTCTACCTGAACAATAAACAAGTCATGTCAATATAGGAGAATTGAGTTTACTTCTCATATGACAATGTATTTCCTATGAACAAGAAGGGCTCCACTACTAGGCCTTGGGACATCATGGTTGGCTGCCACAACATCCTACAGCTTTTGACAGACCAATAATCTTTCCCAAGGAGTCTTAAGTGTCAGCTTCTATGTCCAGATAGAGGGTGGGTTTTGACATGCAAAGAAGCCATCGCTCTCAATTCGGATATGAAGTTGTTAGAACAGTGCATTGACCCCATTTTCTAATGTGTCATGTCTCATAACAGCCTTTCCTGTTACAGACTTAATTTTTTTAAATTTAGGATTTTTTTTAATCAATCTACACACTACCCAATAATGCCAAAGAGAAAACCGCTTTTTAGAAATATTAGCAAAGAGAAATTCAATAGATTAGACATGATTTGGAAAGGCACGCCTGTCTATATAAGGTCCCAGAGTTGACAGTGCATGTCAGAGCAAAAACCAAGCCATGAGGTCGAAGGAATTGTACATAGAGCTCCGAGACAGGATTGGGTCGAGTCACAGATCTTGAAAAGGCTACCAAAAAAAATGTAGGCAACATTGAAGGTCCAAGAACACAATGGCCTCCATCATTCTTAAATGGAAGGAGATTGGAACCACCAATACTCTTCCTAGAGCTTGCCGCCTGGCCAAACTTAGCAATCGGGGAAGAAAGGCCTTGGCCAGGGAGGTGACCAAGAATCCGATGGTTACTCTGACAGAGGTCCAGAGTTCCTCTGTGGAGATGGTTGTCCCATCTCTGCAGCACCCCACCAATCAGGCCTTTATGGTAGTGGCCAGATGGAAGCCACTCCTCAGTAAAAAGGCACATGACAGCCTGCTTTGAGTTTGCCAAAAGGCACCTAAAGACTCAGACCATGAGACAAGATTCTCTGGCACCATCCCTACGGTGAAGCATGGTGGTGGCAGCATCATGCTGTGGGGGTGTTTTTTTTAGTTGCAGGGACTAGGCGACTAGTCAGGATTGTGGCAAAGATGAACAGAGCAAAGTACAGAGATCAATGATGAATACCTGCTCAAGACCTCAGACTTGGGCAAAGGTTCACCTTCCAACAGGACAACAACCCTAAGCACACAGCCAAGACAACACAGGAGTGGCTTCGGGACAAGTCTCTGAATGTCCTTGAGTGGCCCAGCCAGAGCCTGGACTTGAACCTGATCGAATATCTCTGGAGAGACCCGAAATTAGCTGTGCAGCAACGCTCCCCATCCAACCTGACAGAGCTTAAGAGGATCTGCAGCGAAGAATGGGAGAAACTCCCCAAATACAGGTGTACCACACTTGTGGCATCATACCCAGGAAGACTCGAGGCTATAATCGCTGCCAAAGGTGCTTCAACTAAGTACTGGGTAAAAGGTCTGACTACTTGTGATTGTAAATGTTTTCAAAAACGAATATCAAACATTTCTAAACCTGTTTTTGCTTTGTTTATTATGGGGTATTGTGTGTAGATTTGAGGGGGGCATTAAATCAGTTTTAGGATAAGGCTGTAATATAACACAATGTGCAATAAGTCCAGGTCTAAGTAATGCATGGTACAAGATGGATTCATTCCTTGATTTGCGCTGATATTGCATTTAAGCTCTACATGAAAAGCTGTAATGTACCCTCATACTATTACTAGATATTTGTAAACATCAGTGCAAGCCCTGCAAGTGCTTGTCCCAATACTGTGATAGAATTTAATTATTTCATAGCGCGAAAGAACTATAGCCTACATTCATAGTGCAATCCCTAACTATTTTTGCCTCTGTAGGGTAACTTTGTATCCTATTTGGTTGTAAATAAAATATTAATCTCATGATCTGACAATCAGAAATATGTTTAGTTTATTGGTGTCTGAACCAGTAGCTTGCTGTGGGGTATAGAACCTTGTTACTGAGTCACTTATTTTTAAGCCTCACACCTTTTCAAGACGCGCCTTGATGGCAATACATGAAAGTAATTTAACGTATTAAGTTTCTTTGGCTGTCAACTAGAGAAGATTGGAAATGATTGGATTAAGGATAAAATGTGGATGAGCAATGTCAGAGCGGCATAGACTAAGAGAATAGAATACAGTATATACATATGAGATGAGTATTGAAGCTAGACGAGGCCTGTTAACTTGTCTTGCTCCCCCCTTTTCTTCCATGTTGATACTGTGTCCCAGTAAAAATGTACCTTAGCTGTCACTGCGCACTAGGAGGAGCTGTCTTACCATGTAAGGCATGTCCTCTCCCACGGCACAAATTCATAACTTCATCTGCCCACAGTACTCCCAATCCTCAGTCTGACCTGAATTTGTAAACTTTATTTGTGAAGGGTGTTCTATTGATAGTGTTTGGTCTGTCATAAACAAGGGCCCCAAAATGCAAATATACCTTAAGATGGCCCTAATCCAAATGCTACCAGTACCAACCAGTCATTTATTCCGGTTGACACATGCCCATAATCTGACTGGCAGTATTCAAATTCACACCTGGGTGGTGGATGAGGGCTCTGGCCTGAGCTTAGAGCGGGATCGTGCCCATCTTGTCATGCATTCAGACATTACAACACTAGTATCTTCCCATGTCTTTATGCACTTGCGTATTTATTTTCTCACTCAGCCTGTTGGGGACTTTATTTTGAACTACCTGTTAAGTTTTCACCATGGGACTCTTGTCTGAACTTGTTTTGAGTGGTATCGCTTACTCGTTGTTCCTGGTGCGGTAGATGTCTTTTGTTCTTTCATATTGGCCTGTTTTTGCCTGCCGGGTTTAGAGATGGGTTGGAGAAGGTGGGTATTTTTCCTATTCCTTTGGCAATAGAGCTCACCAGCTCGTAGTCCTGAAACCTGGATATTAGTTACCTCTGGTTTGTTCAACCATTCCTTTGGGGAAAATTCATGGGGGAAGGATATGGTTTGGGATAACCTCTGATCTTATTTCAGGGTTTAACATGGGCTTGGGAGACCTTACACATTTTGTTCTGAGAGTCAGTTAATGACCTTTTATGAATTATGAAGCCTTTGTGCTTTTTAATTATACAAATGCTTCAAAATTCAGTGACATTTGAGGATTCTCATAGAACAAAGCTAAGGTTTCCTAAGCCTGTGGCTTTTATCCCAAAACTCAATTTATTTCCCCATATGCTTTATCCAATGAACCATGGTGGAGTTGGTGCCTACAAAAAGACACCATTGCTCTATGGTCATCATTATTTAGCTGTATTTTATTTTTTTATTTTGCAGATTCTCACAAGCATAAAGATAAGTACAAGGATAAAGAACACAAACACAAGGACCACAAGAAGGACAAGGAGCGTGAGAATTCAAAATATGACAACAGGTATGAGTCGCCACTCTTAAGCAGGGTTGCATAGGTACATGAGTCTGTCTAGTAATGTAAGGGGAAACCTAGTGCGCCACTGGGGCAGTAATTTGACTCAAACATTTGCTTTGACGAGCTCTTTAACGTTGGTGTTTGTAAGGTCATGTGTCTGATGCGCATAGGGCAAGAGTCACTTTTTGTTGCTCTAGTCTAGTAAATCCTAAACATTCTCCAGTTAGTTGATTTCCCAATTGGTATTTAGGTCTAACTGATCCTGATGGAATGTTTTTGTAATCTGTCAAATTCCAGTGACCATAAGGACTTCTCTGAAAAGAAGCACAGAGAAAAGGAAAAGGAGAGAATTAAGCACAAAGATGGCAGCACAGACAGACATAGGGAAAAAGACAAGAGGAAGGAGGTGAGGGTGCTAATTGTCCAATAGAGATGGATGCATTGCTACCATTTGTTTAGATGTGCCAATCAGTATGTCAAATTTTTGTCCAGTCTCACCTACAGTGCAAACTGGAATTTATAGTTCTTAACAATATGCATGTTAACTCGTCGATGTCATCTTGCAGATCAAGCCGAAGAAGGAAAAAGAGAATGGCTTTTCCAGGTAAGTTTAGTGTATGTATTGTACATTTATGCTGTGTACAATTGCTGGTTACATATCTGATTTCAAATGCACAATAAATCTAAATGTTAGAAATCAATCACCAGCCCTCCTCGCATTAAGTCTGAGCCGGACAATGATGTCTACCACTCTCCCAAGTCCCTGAAGAGAGAGCGTGACCATGATGAGTAAGTAGATCTGGACTGACTTCTGTCAGCTGGCCCATTTTTATTCCTTAGTCTTTGGCCCTGTTGTATTTGTACAATGAAGAGTTTTAGTTGCCATGTTTAGACCAACCCCATCTGGTTTGTCCTAATTCTGTTGGGAAATCTAATGTTTGGTCATTGTTGGCTTTGCAAGAACTCCCCAGCTTCCTTTTGGTGTAGAGAAGACCAAGATCGTTGAATCTACCATTGCATTCCAGCCTCATAAGACGTTTTGTTTTTTCAGAACTGAATTCAAACCCAAAAAAATTAAACTTGAAAATGACAAATTGGACAAGAAGGCAAAGAAGAGGAAACAAGACGAGGTATGGGAAATCTTCAGATTAATATTGGCTCTATTTCAATGATCCCTTGAGAGAAAGACTCATGCGTTTCTTCTGTGTTTCTTGTAAAGGACATCAAGCCCAAAAAGACACAAAAAAACAAGAAAGGGGAAGTTGCTGATGGGAAAAAGAAAGCAAAGAAGGAGCCTGAGGAGAAGTGGAAGTGGTGCGTTTCATAGTTGCCCGCCAGCTGTGTTACTACAGACTTGTCGTCAAGGCACACTGACTGAGTTGTGCTTTGTTATGGGATGCACAAATATGGATGTTCTGTGTATCTTTGTTGGACAAAGTAATTTGCGCAATCAATCATTTCCTTCTCACCAATCTACGTTCTTGTACCCTGTTGGACTACAGGTGGGAAGAGGAGAGGGCAACAGATGGTTCCAAATGGAGTTTTCTGGAACACAAAGGCCCAGTCATGGCAGCACCTTATGAACCTCTTCCCAGCAATGTCAGATTTTTCTATGATGGTAAGATTAATACTCAAGTGCTGCTAATTTTATGACACTTGGTCTATCTGTGTGTAAATTGCTCAGTGGGATTGGCTGATTTTTAACAAGTCCGTTAATCTATGTAGGGAAGCAGATGAAGCTCAGCCCAGAAGCTGAGGAGGTGGCCACCTTCTTTGCCAAAATGCTGGACCATGAGTACACTACCAAGGACACCTTCCGGAAAAACTTCTTTAAAGACTGGAGAAAGGTAGGGAATGTTCAAGGCTGTATACTTAGGGTTTGCAAATTACCTGCTTATTAAAAATCTCATTGGTTTTAATTGTATAGTAATTCATGACTTGTCTAACTTTGTCCCCTCTCCTACAGGAAATGACCTCTGAGGAGAAGTCTAAGATTACAGACCTGAAGAAGTGTAACTTCAATGAGATGGGGGAATACTTCAAGGTTCAGTCTGAGGCCAGAAAGGCCATGACTAAAGATGATAAACTGGTGAGCTAGAACAATACTTTATTTTTTAAACACGACTGTCCAATATAGTTCTACCCAAGGTGGCAGAGAATGGTAATACGTAGTATCTTCAGGCTGGTCCTGGGTGCTACCAACATCTAACTGGTTTGACTCTGGTTCTCTGCTTATTGTAGAAAATCAAAGTGGAGAACGAGCGCCTCCTCCAGGAGTATGGCTTCTGCATCATGGATAACCACAAGGAGCGCATCGCTAACTTTCGCATTGAGCCTCCGGGTCTATTCCGTGGCCGAGGAGACCACCCCAAGATGGGCATGCTGAAGCGCCGCATCCGCCCTGAGGACATCATCATCAACTGCAGCAAGTGAGTTAGAGGGTCTTGGTTGCAGGTGGCAATATGAACATAATGAAGGAAAAGGCTTTGTTTTCTACAAGCACTTTCCTGTTTTTCTTGATTACTTTGACACATGGACTGCTTGTTTGGACCTGATTTGTACATCTGAAGACTTGTTCTCACTCACCCACTTTGCCTGTCTCTTCCACAGGGGCTCCAAGCAGCCCAAGCCTCCCACTGGCACCAAATGGAAGGAGGTGCGTCATGACAACAAGGTGACCTGGCTGGTGTCGTGGACAGAGAACATCCAAGGTGCTATTAAGTACATCATGCTGAACCCCAGCTCCAGAATCAAGGTAGGTTGACTAGTAGGGGCATCTTCATTATGGCTCATAGTGGATGCAGAGATATCGGGGGATGTATTTTAGTCTTAACTTCTTGGGGCTATGTGGGACGTTAGCGTGCCACCCGTGGCGCACCCTATCAACAGCAGGTGCATTTCAAGAGCGGCAAATTTGAAACCAATTAAATGTCAAAATTCAAAATTCTCAAACATACAACTAACTTACAGCCTTTGAAAGATAAACATCTTCTTAATCTAACCACGTTCACCGATTTCAAAAAGGTTTTACGGGGAAAGCATAAAGTTAGGTTATGTTAGGAGAGTACATTGACAATAGCTGTGTGTAGTGTATTGTCGATTCAAAGAAAGGCGTCACCAAAACCATAAAATCAGCTAAAATTATGCACTAACCTTTTACAATCTCCATCAGATCACACTCCTAGGACATTATGTTAGACAATGCATGCATTTTTAGTTCTATCAAGTTCATATTTATATCTAAAAACAGCGTTTTACTATGGCGTTGATGTTCAGGAAATCGTTTCCCTCCAATACCGGCAGTCAAGTCATGACAACAAAATAATTAATTAATATTAGAAAACATTGGTAAAATATTATATTGTCATTCAAAGAATTATAGATTTACATCTCTTAAACGCAATGGACTTGCCAGATTTAAAATTAACCTTACTGGGAAATCACACTTTGCAATAATCTGAGCACTGCGCCAGAAAAATACGCATTGCGATACAGACTAACCGCCATGTTGGAGAGATCTAAAATCGAAAATACTATGTAAATAATCCATTACCTTTGATTCTCTTCATCAGATGTCACTTCCAAAGAATCCCAGGTCCATAACGAATGTAGTTTTGTTCAAAAAAGCTCATCATTTATGTCCAAAAACCTCCGTGTTGTAGCACATGATCTAAGCCAGCCGGACTTCACTTCAAGAACGGAAAAAATATATTTTCGTTCGTTCAAACATGTCAAACGTTGTATCGCATAAATCATTAGGGCCTTTTTTAACCAGAACATTAATAAAATTCAAGGCGGACCATTGGGTTCTCTTTTAAAACGTTTCGGAATGAGAGTACCCACCATCAAATCGCACGCCAGGTGTCTAATAGGCCATCGCCGTTCCAACGCTCTTCTTCAGTCAGATCTCACTGTAGAAGACTCAAAACACTTTGTAAAGGCTGGGGACATCTTGTGGAAGCAATAGGAAGTGCCAAAATATTCCTCCTTCCCTTTGTTTTTCAATGGTATAGGCTTAAAGTCAATTCAACACATCAGGTATCCACTTCCTGTCAGAATCTGTCTCAGGGTTTTGCCTGCCAAATGAGTTCTGTTATACTCAGACACCATTCAAACAGTTTTTGAAACTTTAGGGTGTTTTCTATCCATATATAATAAGTATATGCATATTGTAGTTACTGGGTAGGATTAGTAACCAGATTAAATCGGGTGCATTTTTTTATCCAGCCGTGAAAATACTGCCCCCAATACCCTAACAGGTTAATGAACTCTCACTTGAGATGCCAATGGCCAGACTGCGACAAACACTTGCATTTGCGTCTAGGGATGTGGCAAATGGAAACAATTTAACGTTTAACCCTTTAGATCAATATAATTTTAGAATTCTGCTGTAGATTACTGAGAATTAAGAACTAATTCTCACATTTCAAACAGGCATAACTTGTAAACTAGAGGTCGACCGATTAATCGGCATGGCTGATTTAATTAGGGCCAATTTAAGTGTTCATAACAATCAGCATTTTTGGATGCCGATGACTGCGTGGCAGGCTGACCACCTGTTATGCGAGTGCAGCAAGGTGCCAAAGTAGGTTGCTAGCTAGCATTAAACTTATCTTATAAAAAAAAACAATCTTAACACAGTCACTAGTTAACTACATGGTTGACGATATTACTAGTTTAACTAGCTTGTCCTGCGTTGCATATAATCAATGCGGTGCCTGTTAATTTATCAAATCACAGCCTACTTTGCCAAACGGGTGAAGATTTAACAAAAGCGCAATTGTAGCACCAATGTACCTAACCATAAACATCAATGCCTTTCTTAATCAATACACAAGTATATTTTTAAACCTGCATATTTAGTTGAAAGATTCATGTTAGCAGGCAATATGACACAATTTCCCTAGTTAATCTCTTGCGTTCAGTGTAAGCCGAGTCAGGGTATATGCCGCCTGGCTCGTTGTGAACTGTTTGACGACCATTTCTTCCTAACAAAGACCGAATTTTACATAATTATGGCATTGAAGGTTGTGCAATGTAACAGCAATATTTAGACTTGGGGTTGCCACCTATTCAATCAAATACAGAACGGTTCCGTATTTCACTGAAAGAAAACGTTTTTTGTTTTCGAAATTATAATTTCCGGATTTGACCATATTAATGACCAAAGGCTCGTGTTTATTGTATTATAATTTGATAGAGCAGTCTGACTGAGCGGTGGTAGGCAGCAGCAGGCTCGTAAGCATTCATTCAAGCAGTACTTTCCTGCGTTTGCCAGCAGCTCTTCGCAATGCTTGGAGCATAGCGCCTATCAACTCACGAGATTAGGCTGGCAATACTATAGTACCTATAAGGACATTCAATAGTCAAAGGTATATGAAATACAAATGGTATAGAGAAATAGTCCTATAAATGTATATAACTACAACCTAAAACTGGGAATATTGAAGACTCATGTTTAAAGGAACCACCAGCTTTCATATGTTCTGAGCAAGGAACTTAAACATTAGCTTTTTTACATGGCACATATTTCACTTCTCCAACACTGCGTTTTTGCATTCTTTAAACCAAATTCAACACGTTTCATTATTTGAGAATTTATTTTATTTCTATATTAAGTTAGTGTTCATTCAGTGTTGTAAATATATAAAAATCTTGGTCTTCCAATCGGTATCGGCGTGAAATTATAAATCGGTTGACCTCTATTGTAAACAGTCATGTTTTTGAGCTAACTTTTAAAAGAGTACATCTTTAATGACACCGCATTCATGTAAATAGGAATAATACATTGTCTTCCATTGTCTAGACACTCAGAGTATTTTAAGTTGTAAATTTGACGAAATGACTCACTCAAAATGTACCAAGTATATTATACTTATTATTTACATATAGAAATACAATTATCCAATGTGACCAAACAACAATATTCATAAAGTATTTCAAAACCCACACAAAGTAGGCTGATTGACAACGATTCTTTCTTCTGTAACAATGCAAAGTACTTAATGTAGGTAATCTTTTCCAGATTTAGTACAGACCAGGCCTGACAATGTAGAAAGTGGCCTACTTCAATTCAGTGAAATGTAACAAGTATTAGAGGCAGATGAAGATGCAAAACTGTTCAGAGACAAGATTTTCTAGTCCCAATTTCATATTTCACACAGTCACTTTTAGTGTTTGCATTTAGCCTACATGTCATGGAACTTCTGGAAGCACAGCCCCATCCTGCAACGTGGCACAGAACACCCAAAGGAGGTTTCTACACATCTCACTCTTTGCCCTGTGTTCACTCCGGATACACACCCCAAACACCCTTTCTTGCGCCCTTCAAACTTCACCTGCTATCAAATTGAGTTACAACTCAGTCCACACACCCTCGTGCCACACTTGGCTCTCCTTTTCCTGCCACTGTAGCCATATCAAACTAAATGCACAAGCTGCATTTAAGGCCTTCAGGGACCAGTGCCTGGGGTTTCTGGGCAGGGGCCTTTTCAGGGTCCCACACACAATGTATGCATTTGATGGAAATGTTGCGCATGCATAATTCCACCATTTTCTGCCTGTGCGTCCAACATTATTTGGTCAAGATGGTCAACCCTGCCCATTTCTTGTTGTAATCCATTAAAACCTCGAACAGATTCCTACCACTTTTTTTAAAACTCCAAAGCCACTGTCACTTTAGGTCCATGCTGTATAGTAAAAGGGTGAATGGGGAGACTTAGGGCAGACGCGTGTGTGTGCTGTCTCTCTGCTTCATCCTCTTGTTCCTCACTCCCTCTTCCTTGCTTCACTTCTCCCTCCTTGCGCCACATCTCTATCCCTCCAATCATCTAACTCTTCCTCCCTGCCTTTTGCTGCTGAGCCTTGACTCCACATCACTTCCCTCACTTTCACATAACTAGAGGAACAGAGGGAGAGGAGCAACAAATAGGATACAATTGTGGTCAGGAAAGTAATCTCTTGTCACACTCGCTCTTTCTTCCTTCCTTTTTCTCAACCATACTGTCTTCCTAATAAGGGGTTTCCATAATAACTTGTATGATAGTTACTCCTCCCATTCTCACACACACACATCAACTCTTGCCTGACAGACTAACTACAGATTTGACCAATGTTAGCTGATGAATTGCATCAGTAGAAACAACAAACAGGACAGTTCTCAATCTCTTCACTCAGACTCAATCATGGACACTCTTACTGACCGTTGTGGCTGCTTTGCATGGTGTATCGTCTCTTCCTTCTTGCCCTTTGTGCTGTTGTCTTTGCCCAATGTTTTGTGCTGCTACCATATTGTGTTGCTGCCTTGCTATGTTGTCTTGGGTCTCTCTATGTAGTGTTGTCTCGTCATGTGTCCTGTAGTTACTTTATTTTAAATCCCAGCCCCGTCCCCGCAGGAGGTCTTTTGGTAGGCCATCATTGTAAATAAGAATTTAACTGACTTGCCTAGTTAAATAAACTTAGCCAGCTAACAAGTTGCTTGTTTTGTCTATGTAAACAAATAACCAACTCCATGAGCTCCACTGTGCTGACATCCACTGCCCTAACATGACAGCTAAACTGTCAAATAATAGGAAAACGAGGCAAAGTACAGCCTATGAATCTGCACCAAGCAAACATGACAAATCATAACCTAAACCCAACAGATAACTGACTCTAGCCTTCATTTCGGCGGCTAGTTAGCTGGTTGTCTTTATGGCTAGCTTGTGAAAGTGACAGCTGAGGTTGATGCTTTGAGTGCAGCACTAATTTACTGCTACTCAACTTTTCTTGCCTGACAGACTAGCTAGTTAAACAACCAACTAGTTAGTTGCAGTTTTTCGCTGTGTGTATAGTCAGCCATTTCCACGACAGCGCAATCATTCGAGCTCAAGGGCTGATGTGCTCTCCCGTATCAACCAAATTATCATGACATGATTTGCTAATCAGAGAGCTAATTCCAAGTTTCACAGCATCAAACATCGACAACACATCTGCTGTTTTAAATATTTCACTCACCTCGACAACGCTTTTCGAAGTGCAAGGACGAGTCCGAATCCGTATCACCAACCAACATAGAGATACAGCCTCTTTCAGTGAATAGTGTCCGTCTCAGCGCCGTCATTTTTGCGTAATGAATTAAAAAGTTAGTCAAATGACATTGTACCCCGTTTCTGGTTTACCACAACCACGCGAATACCACAGCAAGTTGTTAGCAATTTCATTGTGCGATATTGACAGATTCCTACAAAACAAGGCTGTTCGTGGACGCTATAGTAATTTAAAAGGTCGACTGCCCATCTGGGTTCTAATTATTACACGGAACCCAAACCGGCTGCGAGCGTGCGCGCCATCGTGCATACTGTAATGAAACAGGCAAGGAGCAGGTCTCGAACCCTCGACCTTCAAGCCCGGAGTCTGGCGCTCTATCGACTGTGCCGCAAAAGCATGCTTAAGCGGCAGAGTCGATATCCGCGCTTATGAACCCAGGGTCGTCACAACACTTATTTTGTCCCCCTACACCAAACGCGATCACGACACGCAGGTTAAAATAGCAAAACAAACTCTGAACCAATGACATTAATTTGGGGACAGGTTGAAAAGCATTAAACATTTCTGGCAATTTAGCTAGTTAGCTTGCACTTGCTAGCTAATTTGTCCTGGGATAAAAACATTTGGTGGATATTTTACCTGAAATGAACAAGGTCCTCTACTCCGACAATTAATCCACACATAAAGGTCAACCAAATCGTTTCTAGTCTTCTCCTCCTTCCAAGCTTTTTCATCTTTGAACTTCTATGGTGATTGGCATCTACACTTTCATAGTATTACCATGACCAGCAAAACAGTTCATCTTTCAATCACCCACGTGGGTATAACCAATGAGGAGATGGACACGTGGGTACCTGCTTCTATTAACCAATGAGGAGATGGGAGAGGCAGGACTTGCAGTGTGGGTGCAATAATTGAATAACATATATTCCTACATTTATTTTGCAGCACATGACGTGAGTGGTGTGGTCAGCCTATTAGACTACCATTTTGTTTATCGGTTTTCATTAACTCCCTAACATGCTGACCAGACCGGACACTTCGAATTGTGTCGCAAAATACATTTTGAAATCCATGTTATTCAATTATTGTGCCAAGGGCAAAAATGGAACTCCTTTCTATTTCTGACGCTGATCGCACTGCAAGTCCTGCCTCTCCCATCTCATTGGTTTATAGAAGCAGGTACCCATGTGCCATCTTCTCATTGGTTATACCCACGTGGGTGATTGAAAGATGGACTGTTTTGCCGGTTGTTGTGGTAATACTATGAAAGTGTAGATGGATCACCATAAGTTCAAAGATGAAAAGGCCTGGAAGGAGGAGAGATGACTAGAAACGATTCGGTTGGCCTTTTTTATGTGTGGATTAATTGTCGGAGTAGAGGACTTTGCATTTCAGGTAAAATAACAACTCAATGTTTATATCCCAGGACAAATTACCTAGCAAGTGCAAGGACCCTGTCTTTCAAAGATAATTTGTAAAAATCCAAATTAAACTCAGTTGACAGTGAGGACTTTGCTTTTTTTGCTGAGTTTAAAATATAGTTCTGGTGCGTCCACGGAGTGGAGTGTGCCATTTGCGGTGAATAGAGCTACAACAAGTAGCCTGTATAGGCCTAGCGCTGGAATGTTTTTGTAGGACATTGCATTTACTGATAGCCATGTAGGCCAATTGATTAATCAATCTAGCAACAATTCTGTATATAGTTCCTCATTGTGCCCCATCTCTTCCTCGTTAGTGCTGTAATGGTGGTTTGTTGGTTCGCAGGGAGAAAAGGACTGGCAGAAGTATGAGACGGCCCGAAATCTGAAGAAGTGTGTGGAACGGCTGAGGAATCAGTACCGTGAGGACTGGAAGTCCAAGGAGATGAGAATCCGACAGAGAGCCGTGGCACTCTACTTCATCGACAAGGTTAGACTGCTGCTCTTATCTCTCTCTCTCACACACACACAGAGTTCCAAGTTTGGTTGTAACATGTTCCCTGTGGTGCTGTGCCCCAGTTGGCTCTGAGAGCAGGTAACGAGAAGGAGGAAGGGGAGTCGGCGGACACAGTGGGCTGCTGCTCCCTCAGGGTGGAACACATCAACCTGTACCCCGAGAAGGATGGCCAGGATTTTGTGGTAGAGTTTGACTTCCTGGGTAAAGACTCCATCCGCTACTACAACAAAGTCCCAGTGGAGAAGCGGGTAAGGACTTCAAGAAGTTGCTTTTAGTTCAGAACATTTTCTGTCTTTTTTTTTCACTGTAGTTGAACTACAATGGTTTCCAGATTCCTGTCCAGAGAATGCTTGCTCCCTGTTATTGTTACGAGTTGTAAATATTCTGTCAATTTTTACTAGGTTTTCAAGAACCTGCAGCTGTTCATGGAGAACAAGCAGCCAGAGGACGACCTCTTTGACCGGCTCAATGTAAGAACGAAACAAGAATTCCGTGAGGAAGGACTTTTAATACACATTATTTGATGTCGCTGGAGTGTGAATGCACTAAGATGCGTGTGGGAATTGGATGTTGTCTCGTAATCCTGCCCCTCTTGTAATCGGTCATATTTTCTCATGGTGGCGTTCTCTCCATCTCTCTAGACTTCCATTCTGAACAAGCACCTCCAGGAGCTGATGGACGGCCTGACGGCTAAAGTGTTCCGTACCTACAACGCCTCCATCACCCTTCAGCAGCAGCTGAAGGAGCTCACCAGCCGTAAGTCATCAAGTCCGTGCGCATACCCGTGGCAGTGGGTCTGAGAATGCACAACCTGCCCAAAACACACTTTTGAATTGGTATGACCTGTGGTGGGAGACATGATAGCTCCAGAATGTTGTAGATATGTGTGCAGCTGGTCACTTGTAATACTGTGTAAAGTTTATAGCAACTGTCGTAACAATGTCAATTTTCTTCTCCAACTTGTAGCTGATGAGAACCTTCCAGCCAAGATCCTGTCATACAACAGGGCCAACAGAGCCGTGGCCATTCTGTGTAACCATCAGAGGGCCCAACCCAAGACCTTTGAGAAGTCTATGCAGAACCTCCAGACTAAAGTGAGGCACTGGGCGGGCCACACGGCTAGTCTAATGGCGCTTTGCTGATGGCACAAAAAGGAAACCAAAGACTGTTGCTTTTGTTTAGGATGTTTGTGATTTGTTTGTAGGTGTTTGTCAGCTGGATGCATACTCTTCCCTTGGTTATTTTGGGAATACTTGTCTCTGGAATATCAGTCTTTATAGGCACATAATAAGAATCCAGCTGTACATGGCATTTAGTTTCAAGATTATTAACGTTGATAATAATTCTATCAGATTGATGCAAAGAAGGACCAGCTCTCGGACGCAAAGAGAGACGTGAAGAGCGCCAAGGCTGACCTCAAAGTACGGCGAGATGAGAGGTTCAAAAAGTAAGTATGAAGATTTGATTGGCCTCAGGCATCCACGGGTACGTTTGTGCTGGGATGTAGATGTAGCCGGTTCCCTCCCTTGCTCCCCCAGAGCTGTGGAGACCAAGAAGAAGGCTGTGGAGAGGCTAGAGGAGCAGCTGATGAAGCTAGAGGTGCAGGCGACGGACCGCGAGGAGAACAAGCAGATCGCTCTAGGCACCTCCAAACTCAACTACTTGGACCCGCGCATCTCTGTGGCCTGGTGAGACACGACCGCAACCTTGTTGACAAACATGCACAACGTCTTACACCCGCCGTTGCTTGCCCCTTGATCCGCACCCACTGTTCTGCTAGTAAATGTTGACGCATGTGGCTGTGTCTTAGATTAGTTAAAAGTAGTGAGTGAGTTGAGGGGTTTGGTGTTGATGGAGTGAACTCCTGCAGTGTTGATCGTTCTAATATCCTTCTGCCATCTCCTTCCTAGGTGTAAGAAGTGGGGGATCCCTATCGAGAAGATCTACAACAAAACTCAGCGTGAGAAGTTTGCCTGGGCTATCGACATGGCGGAGGATGACTATGAATTTTAAATCCTGTTTGCAGTTTTAATTATGCGATTTTAATTTTATTGGATACTTGTTTTTATCTTAACTGATTACACCCGATGGCCAGCCTGACAAGGGAATAGGTGTGCACTCAACAAGCATGGTGAGGAAGGACAGAGCAGGGGTCAGGATGTATAGGCCATTACAGATGGGAGGACGGGGTGGGTTTGTCTTTGATGGTCTGAGGTCCGATTCGATGGCTGAACTATACCCACACCCAAAGGTGAAACGGTAATCCCAATGATTGGATGAGAACCAGTGGATGAGCTTTTTTGCCTTTTGGTTCTCTTCGTCTTCAGCCACATGCACGACCTGAAGATGTCTGAACTTTGAACTCTGGGGTCCTATATCTACTGTATTCAACAACAAAAAACGACTGCTTCGTGTATTCCTTTTTTTTTTTTTTTACTTGGTCTGTATTTTTAGCCCTCCCATATTAATGGATTCTATATTTTAATAGAAGAGGAAAGTAAAATCATGAAATGAATTCCTTATGTACACCCATGCGCCTTTTGAGAAAATGAAATGTGAGCTCTAGGTATGAGAGTTGTGGGGGGGACCATGAAAGTGTTTGGGTGAGTGATGTTTTAAACTGGACTATGTCGATTGTGTACCATGAATGAGAATGCTTTGACAAGCAAGGAGGAAAATGCTAAACCCATGTCAATATTTACCTAAGCAAGCAGAATGTGAATCACTTGTTTTACAGTATCTATCAGGGACTTATTTTCAATGTGAACCAAACTTATTTTTCTCCCCTTGCGCTGCCAGCATTCTCTGAATCTTTCTGCATAGCCCTGTCTCGCTCTAGTTTTAATTTAATAATTTCTGTTTCCGAGAGGGGGAACAAAACTCCCTGATCTGTTACTTGAAAAAAAAATGATTTTAATGTATTTTAAGTTCATGGAAAATGTATTTTATTTTGTTAGAAGGGTGTGAGGGATATCAACTTTGCCAAAAATGTTGTTACAATTTTAGGCAGTCATTGTTTTGTTTGTTTTAAAGATTGAGAACGAAAGAAAGTTAACAGGAGTTTCAATGTGAATTATCCATTCATTTTATTCCACTCGTTTCTCAGAGGAAAGTTGGTGTTTGTAGCAGTTAACTTCCTTTTCTGTCATAGCCTTCAATCATGTTTTATGCTCATTGTATGTTGAAAATGAATAAAATTCCAACTCTACACACTGGGTCTATTTTTGTGTTATTGTGACACTTGTTGTTATTGTGGCCTTGCACCAAATTGCTTTTTTTGGGGGGGGGGGGGGGGGTGTTTGTCTCAAACTTCCTTGACTTAAGTTGGATTCGTCACTATGTTCACCCTGCTGACAGTCACTTTTCAACATACATTTCTCATTTAGGTGTACTGTGGTAATGTTTCAAGAGGCTTCCTGTGTTCCCAGAACCCAGTGTAATAACAAGCTCTGTCTACCCTGAGAACAGGAGGCCCCAGGAAGCATCCCCACTGCCTGTTGATTTTGGACAAGTCGTTATAGGAGGGATCAGGCAGGGTTTGGCACTGGCCTGGCTCTCATGTTTGGACATTAATGCCGTGAATCTCTATCAATCCTTGACATCTTTTATTGTTAATGAAAAGATTTAGCTTTCAAATTGAGCCTCTGAGAGACTGTGCAGTGACCATGGCTATATTGTGAGACCAGTTAAGTGCAGATGTCAAGCACTGTACAAGTGCTGTACATAAGATTTAGTATAGCATAACTTGAGTGCAGGTGTCCAAGCTGGTCCATTTCCGATTGAGAGTGCTTCCCAGCTGGGATCCATTCAACATGAGCAGTAACTGGCTGACTGGACTGACAATGAACTTGGAAATCCTTTGTAGCCATTCTGACGCATGCTGTTCTTTGCATTATTCAATAAATGTCAAATCACTAAGGCAAAACTCTGCAGATATTAGGATTGTTATTAATCACAACATAAAGTTATCTAAATGTGTCAATCTTTAAACGCACTATTATACATTATTTCACGTCCCTAGCCTTGAGTATGGAAAATCATTCAAAGGACAAGTGAAATGCCATATCGAGTAAGCTAGTGATTATCATTAGATCAAGCTGTTCATATTGACATGGGCATACACAAGCATTTTTGTACATAATGGCTCTGATTACAACTTGCCAATACAGTAAACTGGCAAGAATGATTATAAAATAAATCTGCCATCGAAGCAAGAGCTCAGTTTCTGACACCAATTGATCATTCTTGTAGGGCGTTGGTATAGTTAGAACTTTGAGAAAGTGTATCAACTGTCCTCTACCAGTAGATGACACTGTTTAAAAGGAAAACTTGCCAATTCTTACGTGATCTAGATTAATACGCCCCTACAAATATCGAGTAAACTCTTTAATTCAATCCCACTTCTGACACCAGTGTAATGAAACCAGCAGGGAGCGCGTCTCAAACCCTCAACCTGGCCCGTAGCCCAGCACGCCATTGACTGTGCCACAAAAGCATGCTCGAGTGGCAGAGTTGATATCCGCGCTTATAAACACGGGGTCGCTACAAACATATGTCATGTTCTATAATCAATCTATAGGTGTGATAGCTTTTCATGTGGCAGTAAAAACAAGTAAACAGTCTTCCTCAGTGAGTATTTATTCTGGAAAGTGTAGAAAGGATGATACAACAGTGCTTTATGATCAAACTATTTCATAAAAGTTAAAGTGATCATAACACCGTAAGTCCAGATTTCTTTTCATCTTTATTTTTCAAACCAAAATAAATTGGTAACATTCAACACAAGTGCATACACTGCTGGTAGGAGATCACCTCCAATTTCACTTTGGATGGTATAGCACCGTTCTTAGCTATTTAGCAGCTTATCAGAGATGCATGTAGTGACTATGTTTGTTAATATGAAAAATTCAGAAGAATGAAAAGATCTCCTCATTTGGCTCTCTAGCTAGCACAAGATCTACCTCTGTGTCCTCCAAGGCATTTGATCAAATTGACATTTATTTTATAGCATTTGCCAGTATATTTCATATTACAGCTGAATGTTAAGCTTTTACAAGAATACAGAAGCAGCATCTTTTTTTTTTATTATTCACAGATATAAACCAGCACAGCAGTAACTTTAATGCACTGGCACCTTTTTATGATCTCAACATCACAGTAGCTGGAAAGCTATAGGTGATGGTCGGACCGGTCATATCAATGCATTGGGACAGACTTAGTAAGGCAACGTTCGCGTGACAGGCTTCTCTTATGATTGGGTTTGTAGATTCAGCCAGGGCAGTATTGATTTTGACAGAGCCCTGTCAATATCTTTATTCTGGGGCAGTGTGGGTTTAGCATTGCTGTCTGCTAGTGCATTGTATTGTCTCTTGCGTGTAGCTCAGGGTTTCCCAAACTCGGTGCTCAGGACCCCAAGGGGTGCACGTTTTGTTTTTTTCCCCTAGCACTACACAGCTGATTCAAATAATAAACTAATCATCAAGCTTTGATCATTTGAATCAGCTGTGTAGTGTTCGGGCAAAAAACTAAAAGTGCACCCGTTGGGGTCCCAAGGACCAAGTTTGGGAAACGCTGCTGTATCTGAACTGTTGAGTGATCACCAACATTTATACAGAGATAAATAAAACTAGAGGCTCAATTATTTCTGGACTTACAGTGACTATAGAAGAAGAGTAAGTAAAATTTAAAAACCAATTAACGGAGGAAAGTAAAATTCAAGGCAGTGCTGAAGTACTGGTTGCTAAAATGTTTTTTTTTACAAATATCAAAGCCAACAATAACATCTCCTAGACACTGCTCATTTTGTCCAGTCAACAAAACCCCTCTTTAGTGCAGTTTCAATCATATACATCTCCCTTTCCCTAAACAGTATCTCTTTATCCCTCTCCCATCTTCCCTCATTCAAGTCAGTTGTCCAGTCAGTGTTAGTCTTCTCTCTGTCTCATCCGGCTTACCACCCTCTATGTGCACCATCCCATTCCCCACACGACCACAAAGAAGAATGAAGAAAGGCTTGAACATCACAGGACTCAAAAGGTGAGAAGTTCTTTCTTTAGAGGATGGCAGGAAGTGATGGGGGTATTCACAGTTACAGTCCAACGGTCCAGCTACAATCACATCTGCTGTCATAATGAACACACCAGACCATGGCCATCTGTAAAGCCAGCCAGCCGACCCATCCTTTACCCCGGGTAGGTTTGGGCCACTCCGTCACACTTCAAGCAGCTCTATTATCAGACGGTCCCTGAAAACACACACAGGACTCGCATTAGTACAATATTGTTCTGATGAAATTACATTTTCTATAAATAAATGTTATATTATGTATTTTTTGAATAAGCGCTGTTAAAAGATACGAGGAAATCACAGACTAACTTCTGTAACAGCCAACTCACAAAAGACAATAGACATGATTTATTCACATATATTAGCACACTCTCTTAATCTATAATTCAATGGCCCAGACTCCAACTCTTCCAAAAATAGCTTCTTAAAACACAGACCTTTGATTGTCTGAACAAGCCACTCTGTATGAATACCCTAACTCTCTCCCCCGGTTCATTCCTTTATTCTTCACACAGTAACAACTACAAACACATAACTGACATTTTTTCTTTAACTTCAATTTTACAGTTTACAAAGCCATAAATAAATCATATCCAATATCAGAGCAATATATAGCTACTGTAGAAATCAACAGTATAGTTTTTGACATTCTGTGATGACCAAGGAGCAATTTTCTTCATCATCGAGGCTGGCAGGTAAACAACTGACTTAACACATAGAAATTCCATGAAGGTATGCATATGCAGAGTAGAGACAACAATAATGCCACCCGCAAAACTAGAATAGTCCCTGTAAGCACAATGACGTTGAAAAGATGTCGAAAATACGTTGAAGTTAGGTTTGATTTAGGTTCTGAATGAAAGGTGAAAATATACATTTTTCGGACGTTAAAAAGATGTAAACAGGCTGTTGCATTGGCGTTATTAGTCCCGATTCCTGTGACTAATCATTTTGGCTATTTAAGCTCTGAATTATTTTTATTTAACTAGGCAAGAACAAATTCTTATTTACAATGACGGCCTACCCTGGTCAAACCTGGACGACACTGGGCCAATTGTGCGCCGCCCTATGGGACTCCCAATTACAGCCGGATGTGATGCAGCCTGTATACCCAACTTCATCAGGAGGAGTTATCCTGAGCATATTTGCAATGTGTTAACACAGCGGGAAATGCAGAAGTATTTTATTTTTCGCTATGATCAGCTCGTCAAATTTACGGATACAGACTTGAAACCACTGATCATGACACGTGGTGAAACTCCTGGACAGCAGCTGTGAGTAGCCAGATTATCCATTCCATATTGTTCATTTTACTTTGACCTGTCCTGTTTTAGGATACAGTTGAAGTCAGAAGTCAGCTTTTATTTCTTTCATCACATTCCCAGTGGGTCAGAAATGTGCATACACTCAATTAGTATTTAGTAGCATTGCCTTTAAAATTGTTTAACTTGGGTCAGACATTTCAGGTAGCCTTCCACAAGCTTCCCATAAGTTGGTTGAATTTTGGCCCATTCCTCCTGACAGAGCTGGTGTAACTGAGTCAGGTGTGTAGGCCTCCTTGCTCGCACACGCTTTTTCAGTCCGCACACAAATTTTCTATAGGATTGAGGTCAGGGCTTTGTGATGGCCACTCCAATACCTTGACTTTGTTGTCCTTAAGCCATTTTGCCACAACTTTGGAAGTACGCTTGGGGTCATTGTCTATTTGGAAGACCCATTTGCGACCAAGCTTTAACATCCTGACTGATGTCTTGAGATGTTACTTCAACATATCCACATTATTTTCCTCCCTCATGATGCCATCTATTTTGTGAAGTGCACCAGTCCTCCTGCAGTAAAGCACCCCCACAACATGATGCTGCCACCCCCGTGCTTCACAGTTGGGATGGAGTTCTTCGGCTTGTAAGCTTCCCTCTTTTTCCTCCAAACATAACAATGGTCATTATGGCCAAACAGTTCTATTTTCGTTTCATCAGACCAGAGGACATTTCTCCAAAAAGTACGAGCTTTGTCCCCATGTGCATTTGCAAACCGTAGTCTGGCTTTTTTATGGCGGTTTTGGAGCAGTGGCTTCTTCCTTGCTGAGCGGCCTTTCAGGTTATGTCGATATAGGACTCGATTTACTGTGAATATAGATACTTTTGTACCTGTTTCATCCAGCATCTTCACAAGAACCGTTGCTGTATTTATGGGATTGATTTGCACTTTTCACACCAAAGTACGTTAATCTCTAGGAGACAGAACGCATCTCCTTCCTGAGCAGTATGAAAGCTGCGTGGTCCCATGGTGTTTGTACTTGCGTACTATTGTTTGTACAGATGAACGTGGTACCTTCAGGCATTTGGAAATTGCTCCCAAGGATGAACCAGACTTGTGGAGGTCTACAATGCTTTTTCTGAGGTCTTGGCTGATTTCCCCATGATGTCAAGCAAAGAGGCACTGAGTTTGAAGGTAGGCGTTGAAATACATCCACATGTACACCTCCAATTGACTCAAATTATGTCAATTAGCTTATCAGAAGCTTCTAAAGCCATGATATCATTTTCTGGAATTTCCCAAGCTGTTTAAAGGCACAGTCAACTTAGTGTATGTAAACTTCTGACCCACTGGAATTGTGACACGGTGAATTATAAGTGAAATATAATCTGTCTGTCAACAATTGTTGGAAAAATTACTTGTGTCACGCACAAAGTAGATGTGCTAACCGACTTGCCAAAACCATAGTTTGTTAGCAAGAAATTTGTGGAGTGGTTGAAAAACGAGTTTTAATGACTCCAACATAAGTGTATGTAAACTTCAGACTTCAACTGTATATTGTTTCTTAACATGTCAGCACATTTTGTATTTGATTGGGTGCCATTTAGAATAGGCTATTTGTTCAGAGAAACCTACATGATGTAAAAAGTGTCTGTTTCATTACATTGTCATCCATTTTATCTTCAGCCTGAAGGCTACAGAAAAGGCCGCCGTATACTATGTCTGCTACATGATTTATGTTAGATGATTTTTTGGGGCGGAGCGTTGGTGGAGAGCAGCAGCGATGCGTCTCTCCAACAGTACCCTGGAGAGGCGCGCTGGGAAAAGACAAAGGAAATATATTGCACCCCTGCATTTTGACAAAGTGGGCACTGATTCTCACAGGGTGGCATCAGCGCTCACCTAAAAAGCCCATATGCCACTGGTTGAGAGAAATAGTTCTTGTTTTTGGGCAGAAATATATGAGGTTTGGCCTCCCGAGTGGTCCAGCGGTCTAAGGCACTGCATTGCAGTGCTAGAGGTGTCACTATAGACCCCGGTTCAATCCCATGGTGTGTCGCAGCTGGCCGCGACCGGGAGACCCATGAGGTGGCGCACATTGACCGTCTGGGTTAGGGGAGGATTTGGCCGGCCCAGGATATCCTTGTCCCATTGCGCTCTAGCGACTCCTTGTGGCGTTCTGGGAACACATTGGTGCGGCTGGCTTCTGGGTTAAGTGAGCATGTTCATGTTTCAGAGGACGCATTGCTCTTGACCTTCGCCTCTCCCGAGTCTGTAGGGGAGTTGCAGCGATGGGACAAGACTAGCTACAAATTGGATATTATGACAAAGGGGGTACATGTTTTTTGAAATATATATATCTTTTTTTTTAAACATCAAAATTATTATGTGAGGTTTTATGTGTTGTTGGAGGTGCGTCTTGGCCAGATTAGCTCAAATGCCGCCCTCTTCAATCTGCTGCAATAGGCGGCGGCCTAATCCTGCCTAATGAGTGGGCCGGCCTTGGGTACATGAGGTGATCACAGATTCAGTACTTTTTATTAGACAACGGTAACTGATAGAACTCACCTGGGCTCTGTCTGCTGCTCACCAAAGGCCTGGCTGGTAACTGGCTGCTGGTGGTCATCCTTCCTCTCTGCCCAGTGACCATGTAGTCCTTCGGCCTTCCCTGTCTCCACAGCTCTTTCTCTCTCCCCAGTCTCCTCTGGCCCTGCTGGACTCAACAGCGGCCTCTGTGTGTCTGCACCCCACCAGAATCCCTGCTGCCCTGAGCTCAGCCCCTCAGGTCCTCCATCAAGCTGCTTGTTCACCTCCTGCTCCACCAGTTTCCTATGAACCTCCTGAGGGTTGATCAGTGCCCCTGCGTTGTGGTCTCTGTGGCCCTTTCCTTCCTCCCCCTCTGCTGGTAGGCACTGGTAGCCCTCCAGCCATTTCAGCTGGCTGTTCTTGTGGATATAGCGGCTGTCACTGAACCAGCGGACCACCTCTGGCTTGGATAGACCCGTCATGATACTCAGCTCCTCAGACTGCTGGCTGCTGGGCCAGCGTGTGCTGGTGAATGCCTGCCTCAGAAGGTGCACCTGCCTGGGTGTTTTCTTGCCCCAGGGGGCAGAGAAGGACGGGTGTGACAGATCTGAGATGTGTGTCTCAGACTTGAGCTCTGGAGGGAAGGCCTCTGAACCAGGTTTTGAAGCTGGATCGCTCACCATGGACCTCTGCAGGTTGATCTTTATGGGGTCAACTTTTAGTTCAGGGCAGGTCCTGTCATCCCCAAAATGGTTTTCCTCCTTGATAAGCTGCCGCAGGACTGACATAGCTTTCATAGGAATCTCCGTGGTGCATTTGCCATCCTCTACAATAGATATGCCACTACCGCTGCTTTTGGTAATGACACTGCTGCTGGTGTTTTCGTTTTGGGCTTTGCTGGCATGGTTCAGGTTGTTGACATGATCATTATTGCTAGTGCTGGAGTAGCCACTACTAAAACTGCTGTTGTTGGACTTGTGGATATTGTTGTTGTTACGGTCATCATCACCCATTGTTGATGGGTAATGATCCTGATTAGCTGTGTTGCCGTTGCTATGGATGTTATAGGTGACAACGTTAGATTTTCCAGTATTACTCATGACCACTTTACTTTTGTTGCTGCTGCTGAAGCCTTCCAAGACAGATGGTATGCTATAATGTCTGCTGCTTTGATTGTTTGGTTTGTCATGGCTGTCAGTGAGACAATCATCATTATTGCCAATGTTGGAGGTGCAACTGATGATGCTGATTGGTTTCCTAGTGCCATGGTCCCCGGCGTCATTACTAATGGAGGAGTAACTACTGATGCTGCTGCTGCTACTGCAACTACTACTGCTACTGCTGCTTCTGCTGATGGTGCTAATGACACAACCGTTGTTTCCCGCCAAGCCCAACCTCTGCGCAACACTCTTGTCAGACTCCAGGCTGGGCACAGTAGTGGGTATAGTGTTCCTGGCTACTACCTGCGTTGTTCCGCTGACTACTGTCTGATATTTTGGGGGGATCATGGTTGGGGCGACACAAGAGACCCTAGTGGTGACCGGGTGACCAGAGGCTGAAATGCTAGCCGAAGTGCCTATGACTCCAGCATGTCTGCTCACTACACTGCCATGGGACACCCTGGCAGCCTGGTGGCTGGGGCCCACTGGAGCAGGCTGGACATGGACAGTGTGTTGGTTTACAACATGAGTGTTGTGCCGTTGCTTAGGGGGCTGTTTTGGGGGTGCTGTTCCTTGGAAGACCGTGCTGAACATCTTCCTCCTGGCCTCCTCTATCTCCTCGGGGGACCAGCTGATACCCTGTTTGAGTCTATGGGCGGTAAACCAGAGTTTGATCAGCTCCTCTGGCCAATCAGAAACCACGGTCAGGTAGCAAAGCTCTGCTTTGGTCGGGTAGGGGAACTTTCCAAAGGAAGTCTTGAGAAAACTGCTGGTGTCCATGGCAGCATCATAGGTGGGGATGCTGCTCAGGGGAATCATCACCTTTGGGAGGTTTTTGCTGGAATCAGAGGACGAGGAGGAGAATGAGAAGGTGGGAGGGCTGTGCTGGTGATAGGCTTGATTGGGCACCGTTGTCGTTATCACATGAGTGGGAGGTTTCCTCAACATAGCAGGGCCACTGGTCCCACTGAGAAACCCATTCTGTAGTTTAGGCACATTCGTCAACATGGTGGGTTCTGTCTGTTTCATCTCCTTCCCAGTGTCTATCCTCCGCACCTCTACTGTGTGGGAGACTACAATCTTCTTGTGCTGTCCCTTGGTCTTCATCATCCTCACTATAGGTGTTTTAGTGAAGGAGATTGCAGGATCGTTAGAGTCCTCCCCATTTGTTGTGAACAGGCTCTGCTCCACGATAGTCGCCCCATCGCTCTTCCTGACATGCAGGGACACGGTGACAGAGCCCCTCGACACCCCAGGGTGGGCTTTAGAGTTGTGCAGGGCCAGGGCCTCAAACCTGACCACTGACACACCACAGATCAGGCAGTAGAAACTGGGCTGGGCCCTGAAGTCTATGTGGCAGCTGTGCAGGTGGTCCAAAAAGTAGTTCAGATCTCTGGACTCAAAGCGGCAAGGTGGGCAGCTGTATGTGCCCACTTTCTGCCATCTGTCACCCCCTTCAGGTCTGGAGGAATCATGGAAGAAATGGCGTCCGTCTTCCCCAGATATGCTGAGGATGCTGTCCTCTGGGATTGTGGGTAGGAGCTCAGGGAGGCAGCCAAGTATGATCTCCTCGCGCATGTGTTTGCTTTTGGATGGGATCATGCATGGCACTGTTGACTTCCTCTTGCTGGCCATTGTATTGTAGTGGTGTGTAGATGATGGGTGACTGACTGGTTGTCCCGTATGGTAACGGAGGGCGAGTGGTTTGTGGAGAGAACTGATGGAGTTTAAGTGTCATGGGCCAGCCGCGATGACATCACAGTGTTGCTTCATGTTTGTCCTCAGCTTCTGGGACTCCTCTCACACGACAGCAGGCTGTTTTGGCAGCTCACTGGAAACCTATGGGAGAGAAAACAGAAAAAGATGTGATAAGTTAAATAATTCCTAATACGAATGCATCCACACACAATCAGGGAAACTCCCAGTCATTTTTACATTGTCATGTGCCTCACTCTTCTGCCAACCTTGGATAAGAGCCACTGTCCACATTTTACAGGCAATAATGTTCCAACCCTTTACATTGTGGTGTAAACACCTTTTGGGAGCTATCTGGTGACATCAGTGCTACCCGATGTGCTCTCAACAATGATTTTGATGACACATGCAACATTACGTTATGTTAAGCAATCAAATCGACAGACTGCATCAAAGGGCCTCCAACTATTTGTCACCCTTTATTTAGGATGACGTACGCTATTCGTTTTGGTAAACACACACATCCATGAATACACACACACACACACACATCCACTCTCTGTAAATATACCCCCTTTGTACTCTAACACACTCACACATGGAGGTTCCTCACAATTGCTTCAAATTTCACATATGCATGCACACACACACTTGCACACACCAGTGTTTCCCTTATATTCATTTAGCTGCTAAATCATTGCCACCACTCCAAAATATATGATACAAAAATATATATATCGTTTGGAAAATAATTTCTGGGATGGTAAAAACGTTTTCAGTGTAAACCAGATATAAAGCATGTATATATTTTTAAATAAGATCATCTTTGAGAACTAACAATCATCAAAATAAAAACTAGACAGAGAATCTAAAACTGTTATAATGTTTGAGTCACTCAGGTAGCATAAGAACAATGGCATTAGCCATATTAAAAAAAAATGACAAAATGACAAAATGTGTAGAATTGCAGGAAACTAGCTTTAAAACAGATTTTTTTTCCCTCTCAACCTCATGACAAAATGTGTAGAATTGCACGACACTAGGCAAAATGTGTAGGATTGCACGACACTAGGCAAAATGTGTAGAATTGCACGACACTAGGCAAAATGTGTAGGATTGAAGGAAATTAGCTTTAGGACAGCAAAATTACGTTTCTGCGGCCAAGGGGACGGTTTAACTTGTTATGGATAGGGGGCAGTATTTTCACGGCCAGATAAAAAACGTACCCGATTTAATCTGATTATTACTCCTGCCCAGAAACTAGAATATGCATATAATTATTAGCTTTGGATAGAAAACACTCCAAAGTTTCTAAAACTGTTTGAATGGTGTCTGTGAGTATAACAGAACTCATTTGGCAGGCCAAAACCTGAGAAGATTCCAAACAGGAAGCGCCCTCTCTGACTATTTCTTGGCCTTCTTGATCATCTCTATCCAAAACAGGGGATCTCTGGCATAACGTGACATTTTCTAACTCTCCCATAGGCTCTCAGAAGGCGCCATAACGTTGAATGATGACTTTGCAGGCCATGGCTGAAAAACAGTAGCGCATTTGGATAGTGGTTGATCTGAGAACAATGAGACTGGGGGCGCGTGCACGAGCCGACACCATGTTTTTATTTTTTCGTCTTTGAACGAAAACAGGGTTTCCCGGTCGGAATATTATCGCTTTTTTACGAGAAAAATCGCATAAAAATGGATTTTAAACAGCGGTTGACATGCTTCGAAGTACGGTAATGGAATATTTTGAATTTTTTTGTCACGAAACGCGCCGGGCGCTTCACCCTTCTTTACCCTTCGGATAGTGTCTTGAACGCACAAACAAAACGCCGCTATTTGGATATAACTATGGATTATTTGGAACCAAACCAACATTTGTTATTGAAGTAGAAGTCCTGGGAGTGCATTCTGACAAAGAACAGCAAAGGTAATCCAATTTTTCTTATAGTAAATCTGAGTTTGGTGAGTACCAAACTTGGTGGGTGTCAAAATAGCTAGCCATGATGGCCAGGCTATCTACTCAGAATATTGCAAAATGTGCTTTCACCGAAAAGCTATTTTAAAATCGGACACCGCGATTGCATAAAGGAGTTCTGTATCTATAAGTCTTAAAATAATTGTTATGTTTTTTGTGAACGTTTATCGTGAATAATTTAGTAAATTCACCGGAAGTGTTCGGTGGGAATGCTAGTTCTGAACGTCACATGCTAATGTAAAAAGCTGGTTTTTTATATAAATATGAACTTGATTGAACAAAACATGCATGTATTGTATAACATAATGTCCTAGGAGTGTCATCTGATGAAGATCATCAAAGGTTAGTGCTGCATTTAGCTGTGGTTTTGGTTTTTGTGACATTATATGCTAGCTTGAAAAATGGGTGTCTGATTATTTCTGGCTGGGTACTCTGGTGACATAATATAATGTTTTGCTTTCGCTGTAAAGCCTTTTTGAAATCGGACAGTGTGGTTAGATAAAGGAGAGTCTTGTCTTTAAAATGGTGTAAAATAGTCATATGTTTGAAAAATTGACGTTTTTGGATTTTTGAGGAATTTGTAATTCGCGCCACACCTATCATTGGATATTGGAGCAGGTGTTCCGCTAGCGGAACGTCTAGATGTAAGAGGTTTTAAGACTGCACCATTAGCCACGCCCACTCCCCCCAACGCTAACTTTGACGCCGCTGCTGAAAAAAACCCTAGGTGAAACACTACACACACACCACTTAACTCAGTTTGGAGCCTTTTCAGGACAAAGGTCAACTCTGGTCAGTGTTTTCGGCTTATTCTGTTTTTACAGTTATGTAGCTAAATATATAGATAACAACATTCTTAGTACAACAACATAGAGTATGAAGTGAGGACACAAATCTGCTTCAATTCCTCGCTGCCCTCTCATTAAACACAACCCTCCCCACACATATTCTCTCTCTCCCTCCGTCTCTCTTGCTGTGAATTTGTTGACGTGCGACAGGGTGTTGAAAACCGCTCTTGATCTTATCTAGTTCTCACAGAGATGTCGTGATGCTTCGGCAGATAGCTGAGATGTCTCTCTTTGGCAGACGTTCATCATCATCTTCATCATCAGTCCATATCTCAGTACTTAAAACTATTTATTACAAGGTGTGTCAACACAGCACGCAGAATGAGCACACTATTACATTCTTGAAATATCTATAGCCAAATTCTTAAGAGTCAGGTCATTATTCTCTTGAACATGGCCATACTCCTGAAAAACGTGTATGTCTTCAGCCAGTCAAACTGAATGAAGATGTGTCTGCATTCACCATGGTCTGCTGGTTGGTAAATAAAAGATGAACCTGTTCCGGAATTAAAAATCCCAAATGACTGCCCACAGTACATGCTGATCCCGGACAGGCCGTGATGTCCTTTTTCAAACTGCCTCTTTTATTTCTAATGACGGCTCCCTTCGGACTAAAAACAAAACACCAAAAAAAACTAGGTCACCAGCATCTTATGTAGTAATCCCGGTTCGCTGCATCCAGACGTGGGCATTTGCTGTATGTTTAGCTGGCGGGGAGGTCCTGATACTTTCTGACGGCACACAGTTAACCCCTGATGAGGACAGTGGGTTTAGTGAGTGCATTCCAGTGAGACGTTGGCTACAGCTCTCATGCCAGAGAGTCTGGTCTTCTCATGCTCAACGAATAAAATGTGAAGGTATGGTTTTAGTACTGTGTGGACAGGGGAAAGGCAGAGGTCTTACTAGTTAGTTCCCAGTTACAGTACATTTGGAAAGATTTCAGACCCCTTGACTTTTTCCACATTTTGTTACATTACAGCCTTATTAAAAAAAATTGATTCAATTAAATGTTTTCCTTCATCAATCTACACACAATACCACATAATGACAAAGTGAAAACAGGTTTTTAGATTTTTTTGCACATTTATTAAAAATAAAAAACAGAAATACCTTATTGACATGGGTATTCAGACCCTTTGCTATGAGACTCAAAATTGAGCTCAGGTGCGTCCTGTTCCAATTGATCATCCGTGAGATTTTTCCACAACTTGATTGGAGTCCACCTGTGGTAAATTCAATTGATTGGACATGATTTGGAAAGGCACACACTTGTCTATATAAGGTCCCACAGTTGACAGTGCATGTCAGAGCAAAAACCAAGCCATGAGGTCAAAGGAATTGTCCGTAGAGCTCTGAGACAGGATTGTGTCGAAGCACAGATTTGGGGAAGGGTACCAAAACATTTCTTCAGCATTGAAGGTCCCCAAGAACAAGTTGAGTAAAAGCAGTAAAAGGCACATGGCAGCCCGCTTGGAGTTTGCCAAAAGGCACCTAAAGGACTCTCAGACCATGAGAAACAAGATCCTCTGGTCTGATGAAACCAAGATTTAACTCTTTGGCCTGAATGCCAAGTGTCACATCTAAAGGAAATCTGGCACCATCCCTACGGTGATGCATGGTGGTGGCAGCATCATGCCGTGGGGATGTTTTTCAGCGGCAGGGACTGGGAGACTAGTCAGGGGTGAAGGAAAGATGAACGATGCAAAGTACAGAGAGATCCTTGATGAAAACCTGCTCAGGACCTCAGACTGGGGCGAAGGTTCAGCTACCAACAGGACAACGACCCTAAGCACACAGCAAAGACAACGCAGGAGTGGCTTCGGGACAAGTCTTTGAGTGGCCCAGCCAGAGCCCGATTGAACATCTCTGGGGAGACCTGAAAATAGCTGTGCAGCGACGCTCTGCATCCAACCTGACAGCGCTTGAGCGGATCTGCAGAGAAGAATGGGAAAAACTCCCAAAATACAGGTGTGTCAAGCTTGTAGCGTCATACCCAAGAAGACTTGAGGCTGTTATCGCTGTCAAAGGTTCTTCAACAAAGTACTGAGGAAAGGGTCTAAATACTTACGTAAATGTGATATTACATTTTTTTTTTTTTTTGCAAAAATGTCTAAACCTGTTTTTGCTTTGTCATTATGGGGTACTGTGTGTAGATTGATGATAAGATGTTTTTTTTAATCAGTTTTAGAATAAGGCTGTAACAAAATGTGGAAAAAGTCAAGGGGTCTGAACTTTCCGAATGCACTGCATGCAGTTAATTGTAATGTAGAACTATAATCATTACTGCCTCATCCTAACTGAGTCTTTCACAAATGTGGCTCAAATTTTGTTTCCTAGTCTCAGAGCTCCTCAATCACCATACACATGTTGAAATACTAATGCATCAAGGAGATTACAAAAAATGTGGCCTACAAAATGTGCATGTAAAATGTTTTTATCTGTCTTCATCAAAATGATACAAAGGCCATGCCATTTAAAAAATACCATGTGATGGAAAAGAATGTCATCTGAGCACTAATAGGTTGAAGTTATTTGTGTCCAGAGTACTGCGCTGAGATATAGCAGTGCCGTTGCCCTGGTACCTCTCTCCCTAAAACATCCAATTCCATGCATGACAAACCCAAGACAGGCACAAAGTTGAGCAAGGGTACATGAAGAACCAGGTCACCATTCTAAAGAATGGGGTGCATTATCTCACGAGCGAGATGTGCAATCAGACAAGACTAGGGCTTCTCAGACAGGGACCCATTGAATGGTGCACTTTGAAAAGAGGGGCCTCGTGTTTCAGCGCTAAAGTAGACGACTCAGACGGGAACTGTCTCCCGGTGTGTCGTATGTCCCGATACTGGCACTGGCTCTATGGCTGAGATGAAAAGAGTTTAATCTCCATAGACCTGGAGAGTACTGATCTGAACTGAGGCAAAGTAACAGAGCTTTCAGACAAGCTCTCAGAACACCCCCGCTCACTCTTCATAAGCAAAGTCCTCATGTTACCTTGTGTGCTCAACTCAGTCAGAATGATTTAATTTCAACTAACTATTTAATATTTGGCTTATAAGAATAAAACACTTATAAAAAAAGGTGGTTTCAAAGCTGAAGGGGTATAAAGTGGTACACCTTCAATAAAATAGCCCACAGGCACGCGTAAATTGTAGGGTCACCAACAGTTGATATTTGCAAACAGAGATTGGCGTTTTACACCAAAGCTTTCAGAAATATTTATCTTTTAACTCAACTGCCAGTAAACAGTTGGTGATGCTGCAGTCACACAAGGGCTGAGCAGATCTTGGCTGTTTTATGACAACATTTGTTTTCCATATATTAGCGTGTCAGTGATCCACAGCTGTCTTGAAAGCCTGCTTAGCTGGTATTGAGTTGAAGATCAACAGAAACAGCTCCTGGCATAAGTGGGTGTGGGACAGACAGAACAACTCCTGACAGACACATCTAAACGATAGGAAAAATCTGTTTAAGAGTACATCTTCCTCCAAATGTCCATTAAATAGATTCAAGTCATGTGAGTGGATCAGCTGGAAACCCAAATATAAGTCAGAGACGGGTAGCAATTACTGCCCTGAACAGGGAAGACGTTGAGAACAATGCCGCCTCATTTATAAGAGAAACGTGATCCAGCGCTGGGAGCCTTATTCAGAAGACTGACCGTCGACTTGTCATTGTTCCATTTCCTACATGTCTGGATGTCTCCTGTGTCTATTATGCTTTCTGTGTCTGTTATTGACTGAATGGCTGGAATTTAGTGGGCACGTAATAATTTAAGTGTATAGCTATGTAATGGATTAGTGATTGCATTCATAAAATCCACATTTATTGTAATGAAAAACACACCTGTATCCAAGGATGTGAGTGGTTAGCCTAGTGTTAATATAGTGGGATCTGTCTTCAGTATGTTCCCAATTGTATGCCCGTAAATTCAGTATCTGAGTGTGTCTTCAGGGTGTGTGTGTGTGTGTGTTATGTATTTCTACGTGTAGCAGGATATGTGTAAGTGTGTGTGAACGTATGCATGTCTGCTGAGACGCAGGTGTTGTCAGACGTCAACCCCCCCCACTACATCCGTGACTACAGCCGGTCCGCTGAGAGACCAGTCGGCGATGCCACTCATGTGTTAACATTGTCATGGCAACACCTCACTTCTCCTTGCCCACCACACCCCACACAGAGGAGTCAATCGTTTACACCCACCACGCAACCAGACAGACGTGCAGACACACACACACACACACACACACACACACACACACACACACACACACACACACACACACACACACACACACACACACACAAAACAACCTTATATGGCAGGCAAAGGACAATGTTAATCCTCCTGCAGTGCCATCTCTGAAAATGCCAGCCTTGGCTTAGCTGTTCCGGACTATTGGGGTGGGGTCAGTTGTAAAGACACCTTCCCACAATGACAATACCAAATTACCTGCTCAACTGCACAGTCCACCCTACTAATTAAGTGTTTGTGGCACCATCTAATAAAAAACAAATGAGGTCTACATACATTGCAAAGGGTTAGGGTTAGGGCTACTGCCAAAGCATCTCTTGTTCTGTTCAAATACATTTTCATGTCCTCCATCACAATCTTATATTTTTCACTAGAGCCTTCCTCAATGGCCTGGCTGAATGACGGACAAAATTTGTGTGAAGAAATCCTGAGTCACGGGAGCCTATTTCTGCGTTATTGATGAATAACTCCTTCAGTTCTGTATCTGGGACTCCAGGCCATTGATTTGGCAACTTAAAAAGAAAAAGGAAGAAAAATGGCGGCGTATTGCGCATTGTACTGTCCAACCTAAAATGGCTGACATCACAGCCTCTTGTAACTGCCAGAGTTTGGCAAATGCCAGCTCCTGCTGACCAAACCTTTCTTGCACGAGACAGAGAAAGTGGCAGGGGCTCTCTCCTCTCCAGACCCTAGTTTTTGTGCAGAGAAGTTTATTTTGGTTGGAACTGAGCAAACATGCTGTCTCAAGGAGGCTTTCGATCGCATTGTACCTCGATACGCCTAAGAAAAAAGCGATACCATACGATGAAAAGGAGAGAATAAGAGTGAACCCATACAGAGTGGTGTAGACTTTCAGACTAACAAAACAAAGCTCTCTAAGTAGTATGCTTATGGGACTGTTTTTGTGAGGAGGGGGAAGTATGCTGTTATCATGAATATGGTTGTTTGTACAGAACTGCTGGGAAATAGATCTGGTTGGCATTAGATAGCTGATTTTCCTCTCTGAACTTGAGGAATGTTATACACTCGATGTCAGCTAAAACTGCAAATCATGACCATATGACCTGCTTGAGTGTGCTCTGGCAATGGCTACACAGCACAGTGAAACCTAGGGTACAGAAATGAAAATATTGTTTGACTGGTGTCGATAGACATCAGAACATATAATCCGCAAAGCGGTATATTTGTACAGTAACTAAGGAGTGTCATCCGAGGACGTTTCTTTTTTAGAGTGGGGTGGGCACTCTCGGTCCATTACGCTGTGTCTGTGTATACAAACACTCTCTGTTATGGCCATAGCCAAAACTGTGAGCCGTCCCTAATTGCAGGGAATAAGGATAAAAGGCAATATGCCTGGCCTCATTAGAACAGTTCCGAGAAGGCGAGATGGAAGAACGTTCCCAGGGATCCACAATGGGAATTGACATTCCCCCAGTGTAACCTCCTAGAAGAGTGCAACCCTCTACACATACACACTCACTGGACCAGGCTGAATCTAGCCAGGCTGTGGGAGCTAGCGTGTCTAGCTTTGTATTAGTCTGTAATGAGAGACGTCTGCCAAGCACTGGAGCAAGGGAATAATCCTATTTTACGTATGTCATGCATCTACCAATTTTGAAGGGGCGCTAATGGTAAAATTAGGTGTCTGCATAATTATTCTAATTGAATAACCTTACATTATATTTCATATACCCTGGTAGCATGACATGCTTCTTCAGTTCCAATTGGTATGATGCCTCTGACTCATTGCATGTGCATGAATCACTCACACATTTCCCTGATTACAGGGTTGAATATTTAACCGATAGTTGCCGGATGAATATTTTCTGCTGCTCATTCAAGAGGTAGGATACCATCTTATGGTCCTATATAATGTGTATTAACATCAGACACACATAGAGCAGTGGATAAGGTAATATTAGTCAGCACTGGGATCCATGCTGAATGCCTGTTGTGTCACAGGCATGTTGGACAGCTAACACAAAACGCATTGATTATACAGGGTCACTTCATTGGCTAGACACCTAAAGAAATGTGGGTGTCCTGTCTGTTTTAGAGATGGGAGTCATGAGGAAGACCTTACAGCGTGCAATATTCTGACAGTTTGACACATGAAAAAAGGCAGATCAAAAGATGACAGCTCCCAAAATGCAGTTGATTGCTGAGCTATAAGCATCAGCAAGTCAGTATCGAGGACTGAGGGAAATGAAATTAAAACAATTGTGCAAAACATATAACCAATAATGTGTTCAATGAAACATTACTTAAGAGTTGAAAGGAACGATTAATGTCGCCATAAAATTCATAGATTAAAAAGGAATACATTTTTTGCAGAAAATACAGCTGGACGTGTGGGTCCTCCAAGTTAGGCTAACAGTCATCAAATCCAATACGATTATGTATTCGTTACATAAAAAGTCCTTAAAACTTAAATACGGGAATAGTCAACACTGACTCAGTCAAAAAAGAAGAGGGAAATATTCAGCGTTGTGCAATAAATTCATCAGAAACGTCACATTGTAACGTGCGAGAGAGGGCAAGTAAACGTTGTAGGCTACATTCTTGAAACTAACAAACTGGCAAGTTAACTCGTTCACTCCAGTAGCCTGTTGGGAAACATTGGCTCTCTTCTTACTTGCGATAATCTTCAACTCATTCTGTAGAATTAAACATATTCCCCAAAATCCTAACTCGACACCCCCCACCTACTGTCGCCATTTTATATATTTGCGACTTCATATAAACTGCCTAGACTAGACTACAGCGCCAGATAAAATTCTATAGCCAAAATTGGAGTAAACAATCTGGAATTATAACTCTAATAATACGAGCTATTCTATTGTACAAGGAAAAGTGGCATTACCTTGATAGTTGGTCCGGAGTAAAATGGAATCCGACATTAATATAGAAATGAATTATATTAGATTAGCTCCGTTCGTTGCGCTTTGAGAGGAGGGGGTGGGTCCTCGCCTCAGATGAACCCGGTGAACTGGCGTGAACCCGTCAGTCAGTGAACACAGCAAGGTAGGCTACATTACCTCTCCTCGCACACTGTATGGACAGAAAACAACTATGGTCGGCGGCTGGACGACGCAGACAAAAAATTATACGTAGTGTAGCCTATTTCCTATGAACACGTGATTCAAAGCGTCACCCAAAATCCTAAACCCTTTCATCTAAATGTTGGAGAGGGGCGGGGGTCGGACGGTGAATGTATACGCGAGAGATGCGCTCGGAACAAAGCAAAAGTATTGGAGACGAACAACGATCGGTCAGTTTTGAACAGTAGCCTACTGAAAATGTAAGAGTGTATTTGAGCATTTGCCAAATGTGTAGCTTAATCATTTTGACATCATTTCCAATCTGAAACTGTTTTACCTGCCACGTAAGCCTAGTAAAAACAGTCATAGCCGAATGAATATACATAATAATTAGGTCACACCGTTTTGCCAATTTAACCCGTGTTAAGGTGTCTGTCTAACCATATAGGTACTTTGGAGAGTGGTTCATACAAGGGAAAAGTATTGGATAATTATTATACCTCAATGAATGAGACATTAGGCCTGAATATCAACAAGGCCAATTCAGCCTAATGAAAAACGCGCGTAAAGGGGTAAACAGCTAATTTCACAAATATGTCGCGGCGATGCGCCATATCCTATTTCTATTTGCATTTTCCAGTTATACCGACTCCAGGTTCACAGCGCGACAATAAACTAACTTCACAGGTCCGTTAAATAAGGTACCTATATTACAAGGACTAGGCTCTTACAGTCTTTGGTTATACTAGTGCGTAAAAAAAAGGCACATGATGTGGCAATATGGGGACATTGCGTCCCTCATTTGCATTTCGAGGTGATTGCCAAAAATACTATTTCACATTTTTAATTAAATTCAGGAATACATAGACCTTGTCAATCACTTTAAAACATAAATGCTGGGTGTTATTTTAAATATTAAGAATCAATGTCATGATAAGTAAGCCAATTAGACTTGTTCATGTCGTTTTATCATCATATAGCGTAGCCTGGCCATGTCTATACCTAAAGGCCTACCATGAACCTTCATCGTGTCTGTCCAAATGTAGGCCTACAGTGTCACTCATAGGCCACTTGTGTGTGTAAAAACAAAAAAGAAGGCTCCAGTATGTGGCATTGAGAGGCATATGAGGCACATTGCGTCCATCATTTGAATTTCCAGGTGAATTATTATTTTTACTGTCAACAACACTATAGTTTAATATTTTGAATTTTCAGGCATATCCTATACTAATCTCGGTTAACCCATTTGTTCCCAAATTTTTCCCAGACATGCCACTGCAAATCTTATGCCATTAGTAACCCTATCATGTATTTTCTTATATATATATATATATATATATATATATATATATATATATATATACATATATATATTGAAAAGTGTGTTTTATTCTCGATGGGAACATAAAAAAAGAAGGCAGGTAGCCTAGTGGTTAGAGCGTTGGACTAGCAACCGAAAGGTTGCAAGATCGAATCCCCGAGCTGTCAAGGTAAAAATCAGTTGTTCTGCCCCTGAACAAGGCAGTTAACCCACTGTTCCTAGGCCGTCATTGAAAATAAGATTTTGTTCTTAACTGACTTTCCTAGTTAAATAAAGGTAAAGTTAAGTGCTCTGCCTATAATACCATTTACAGACTTGTTTTCCTATTCCTCAGCCCCAATATCGATATTCCTCAGCCCACTTACCCACACACCTAAACCCAATGAATTACCTACACACCCCGGCCCTGTTACCCCCATGCCCTAACACCCACATTCCAATACCCTAATATTGATACAATCAAGTAGTCTACCGATACACCCATCGCCTAGTCCTAAATGTAGCGTGTCCACCCGGTGACAACGCGCTTTGGTGATGACATTTAATTTCCATTTGTTATAAAATACATTTTACCAAGACAAATATGATTATTCATGTTCTGAATCGTTCAGTGGGGTCTTTCTCTGACATACCATTAACATTATATCCAAAAAGTTGGATTTCGTAACCTAGTACATCTGATAATAGCCAAAGCACCAAACTTTGTTGACAGCGCTTAGCAGCTTTATCACAGAAACTTTTGAGGATTTTACATTTTGTGATTGTCGCCTTCCAAGTTGTGTCTGGGGGTCGCAAATAGCAAAATGAGCGTGGCACGAGCTGAATTAAATGTAAAAGGCTTTGAAAATAAAAAGCTTGAGGTAAGCTCAGTGCTCCGTTGACATTTCACTGAGATACACTTGTTTTGGTGAGAAGTCGTCGAAAAAGAACAGGAACTTAGCATTAATATGAACAACGTATACTAAAATATGAAAATACTACATGTCATGTCTCAAAATCAATATCTATCTTACCTCTAAATTGTTATATGTCCTCAGGATTTGAGAAGAAAAATGACGAGTTCAATAGTAAGTCTGTCAAGAAGCCTTAATTCTCGCTCAGCATCCCGCCTAGCTGACACGATGCTATTTTCCTGATTTATGACCACTTTTTTTCCTCTGGCCTCCATTGATTTAGTCGCCCTGATTTTGAATATGCTACACGGGTAAAAATTCCAATAAATTTGGAACGTATTATGATACAGACATGAGATTTTACCCATTGGTCAAAATATGCTTTTTTTATTGGACAACCTACTAAATGCCCTATTTGTTACTCATAGACCCCAGTTCCTTTGCCAATATACCTCATCCCTGTTACTTACCTATCTCAGCCACTTTCCTTATGGCTGTATTCCCCAAGTCACCAACAGTAGCCTATATCCAGCTATACACTGCACACCCCAACCCTGTTATTTGCATATCTTAGTCTTGCGACCTCTGACTTGTATACAATAATACTTTCATAGATAAACTCATAGTACAGTGCTATAACACATGTGCCCCTGCCCCATTCACTTTTTTAGGAACAGGGATTTGAATGGGCAATAGAGGTTCATCCAGACCCATTACCCGTATGAGCATTGTGTATCCCTACACCCCATTACTCATACAAACCAGGTAAATCCATGGGCATACTCACATAAAACAGGTCTACCCCAGTGTCCAAGTCTCAACATTCATACAAACCAGGTCTACTCTTGTGATTATTCTGCAAAACTCACTTAAACCAGGTCTATCATTGTGCAACAAACAAACCTATTGACATAAAATGTTTGTTAAGTTATTACACTAATTCAGTTTATGGGTCTATACATGGCCGATTCCCCCTGAAATAACAAAATATGACGTTTAACAGTCAAAATCACTGATTTAAACATATGTAAAGACTAATGGATAATGGTAAAATCCTCTGTAAGATGATATTGATCAAGTATATTCATAACCCAACTCAACTTCAATCTACTGAAAAAATAAATAATCTACTGATGAAATATATATAATAAGTTAGAGCCAATGCATTTTCCCATTGGTCACAAATGTGATGAAACTGGCTGTCATGTGGACCACCACAGGAAATGAAGACCCAGAGTTACCTCTGCTGCAGAGGATAAGCTCATCAGAGTTACCAGCTTCAGAAATTGCAGCCCAAAGTTAAAGTAACAGAGTTAAAGTAACAGACACATCTCAACATCAACTGTTCAGAGACTGCGTGAATCAGGCCTTCATGGTTGAATTGCTGCAAAGAAACCACTACTAAAGGACACCAATAATAAGAAGAGACTTGCTTGGGCCAAGAAACACGAGCAATGAACATTAGACCGGTGGAAATCTGTCCTTTGGTCTGATGAGTCCAAATTAGACATTTTTGGTTCTAACCACCATGTCTTTGTGAGATGCAGAGTAGGTGAACGGATGAACTCCGCATGTGTGGTTCCCAACGTGACGCATGGAGGAGGAGGTGTGATGGTGTGGGTGTGCTTTGCTGGTGACACTGTCTGTGATTTATTTAGAATTCTAAACACGCTTAACCAGCATGGCTACCACAGCATTCTGCAGCGATATGCCATACCATGTGGTTTGCGCTTAGTGGGACTATAATTTGTTTTCAACAGGACAATGACCCTAAACACACCACCAGGCTGTGTAAGGGCTATATGACCAAGGAGAGTGATGGAGTGCTGCATTAGATGACCTGGCCTCCACAATCCCCCGACCTCAACCCAATTGAGATGGTTGGGGATGAATTGGAGTGAAGGAAAAGCAGCCAACAAGCGCTCAGCATATGTGGGAACTCCTTCAAGACTATTGGAAAATAATTCCTCATGAAGCTGGTTGAGAGAATGCCAAGACTGCAAAGCTGTCATCAAGGCAAAGGGTGGCTAATTTGAAGAATCTCAAATATAAAATATATTTGGATTTGTTTAAAACTTTTTGGGTTACTACATGATTCCATATGTGTTATTTCATAGTTTTGATGTCTTCACTATTATTCTACAATGTAGAAAATTGTAAAGAAAAATTAAATAAAGAAAAACCCTTGAATGAGTTGGTGTGTCCAAACTTTTGACTGGTACTGTATGTTAACTAGACCCTTTAAACATTACATTTACAAAGAAAATATTTTAACATTTCAACAATGTATTTGTTTTTTAATCTGTTCAAAACAGACCTCTGGTGCCAAATTTGTCTGTTAAAGTACACCTTGGAGGATATGCTTGTGGCCTTGTGACCATTTTGAGAAATCATATGCAACTTCTCTGAAACATACTAGACACCTTAATAATGCATAATACATTACTTAGAAGTACAACTTAACTTCTCTAGAGCCTGTAAAGTACATCAAAAATATATATTTCACTATTGTGACCGATGGGATTAAATGGGTTAACCCAAAACTCAAGTCACACGTTGGCCTAATTTGTCAGATGCTTTACGTATAGTCTGTCCACGAGAGATTAAGGCTACACAGTCATGATCAGGGTGACCACATGTCCTGGATTTTATCAACACGTTTTTTTTAAATGGTTGATTTGTGCTGTATTTCAGTCAGACATTCCAACCTGTCTCTTGCAGTCACGTTGCGCTTATGAAAAGAAATCATAAGGATGTGGTAGCCTAAATTGACTGGTGATAAACACTTCTCCAATCAGTGTGGAGATCTGATATTCTGCGCAATGCAAGACGAGATGTAGGCCAATGTCATAGGCCTATGATCAACCAATCATATTTCTGAAATCCTTTTGGGCTAAATTCCAGCTAAACTTGGAGAGGACAGTTTGGCCCCACTACAAAATGCGTGCTTCTGACTAAGAGCTACAAAAGTAAGTAAATAATGACTGAGGCTCTCCATGCTCATTACTTGCTTATTCAACATGTTTTCTGCTACTTCACTCAATTTTAAGTCTCCCTTCCTAGCAGTGGTGTTATAAAGTAGGCTACGTAAGTAAAAAAATATGTTAAAGTAACATGCTACACTGAACAAAAATATAAATGTAACATGTAAAGTGTTGGTCCCATGTTTTATGAGTTAAAATAAAAAATCCCAGAAATGTTCCATACGCACAAGAAGCTTATTTCTCAAAAATGTTGTGCACACGAGTTTATATCCCTGTTAGTGAGAATTTCTCCTTTGCCAACATAATCCATCCACCTGTCAGGTGTGGCATATCAAGAAGGGGATTAAACAGCATGATCATTACACAGGTGGACCTTGTGCTGGGGACAATAAAAGGCCACTTTAAAATGTGCAGTTTTGTCACACAACACAATGCCACCATTTTGAGGGAGTGTGCAATTGGCATAATGACTGCAGGAATGCCCACCACAGCTGTTGCCAGGCAATTGAATGTTAATTTCTCTACCATAAACTGCCTCCAATGTCGTTTTAGAGAATTTGGCAGTACGTCCAACCGGCATCACAACCGCAGACCACGTGTTAACACGCCAGCCCAGGACCTCCACATCTGGCTTCTTTACCTGTGGGATCCTCTGAGAAGGGAGTAGGGGTGGTGCTGAGGAGTATTTCTGTCTGTAAAAAAAAAACACTTTTATGGGGAAAAACTCATTCTGATTGGCTGGGCCTGGCTCTCCAGTAGGTGGGCCTGACTGCCAAGTGGGTGGGCCTATGCCCTCCCAACCCACCCATGGCTGCATCCCTGCTCAGTCATGTGAAATCCGTAGATTAGGACCTAATTAATTAATTTCAATTGGCTGACTTCCTTATATGAACTGTAACTCAGTCAAATCTTTGAAATTGTTGCATGCTACATTTATATTTTTGTTCAGTATATTTAATTCGTTTTGGGGGGTATCTGTACTTTACTATTTATATTTTTGATTACTTTTACTACACTACATTCCTAAAGCGAATATGTACATTTTACTCCAAAATGCTCAGGCAGGACAGTAAATTGGTCCAATTCACACACCTAACAATATTCTGTATACATCTGGCCCTTCTTTGGACACTGTGTTAACAAACCTTCAAACGAGCTTCAATGCCATACAACACTCCTTCTGTGGCCTCCAACTGCTTTTAAATACTAGTAAAACTAAATTCATGCTCTTCAACTGATTTCTGCCCGCACCCACCCGCCCGACTAGCATCACTACTCTGGACAGTTCTGACTTAGAATATGTGGACAACTACAAATACCTAGGTGTCTGGTTAGACTGTAAACTCTCCTTCCAGACTCACATTAAGCATCTCCAATCCAAAATTAAATCTAAAATCGGCTTCCTATTTCACAACAACGCCTCCTTCACTCATGCTGCCAAACATCCCCTCGTAAAACTGACTATCCTACCGATCCTTGACTTCGGCGATGTCATTTACAAAATAGCCTCCAACACTACTCAGCAAATTGGATGTAGTCTATCACAGTGCCATCCGTTTTGTCACCAAAGCCCCATATACTACCCACCACTGCGACCTGTATGCTCTCGTTGGCTGGCCCTCGCTTCATATCCGTCACCAAACCCACTGGCTCCAGGTCATCTATAAGTCTTTTCTAGGAAAAGCCCCGCTTTATCTCAGCTCACTGGTCACCATAGCAACACCCACCCATAGCACACGCTCCAGCAGGTATATTTCACTGGTCATCCCCAAAGCCAAAACCTGCTTTGGCCGCCTTTACTTCCAGTTCTCTGCTGCCAATGACTGGAACGAATTGCAAAAATCACTGAAGCTGGAGACTTATATCTCCCTCTCTAACTTTAAGCATCAGCTGTCAGAGCAGCTTACCAATCACTGTACCTGTACACAGCCCATCTTTAAATAGCACACCCAACTACCTCATCCCCATATTGTTATTTTTGTTGTTGTTGCTCTTTTGCACCCCAGTATCTCTACTTGCACATCATCATCTGCACATCTATCACTCCAGTGTTAATGCTAAATTGTAATTATTTCGCCTCTATGGCCTATTTACTGCCTTACCTCCCTAATCTTACTACATTTGCCCACACTGTACATAGATTTTTCTATTGTGTTATTGACTGTACGTTTGTTTTCCCATGTGTAACTCTGTTGTTGTTTTTGTCGCACTGCTTTGCTTTATCTTGGCCAGGTCGCAGTTGTAAATGAGAACTTGTTCTCAACTGGCCTACCTGGTTAAATAAAGGTGAAATAAAACAAAAATAATGCAACCTAAAACATTATTCATGTAGACTACACTGTCCCGCCTAAATCGTTCTGTTGTCCCGCATTTAGGTATTTTAAATGTGGTCACCCTAGACATGATCAATTACTTGATAACACAACTAACATAACTTGATAACACACATGGTTAACTGCGGTAATGATTACCTGGTCTAATTTTAAATACTGAAAACGTCAATGTCATGGTAAGTTCAGCCAAATAGGCTTTTGCTTATATTTATCATCATATGATATACAGTACTTTAGGGCAGGCCTACCTATAATAGGCCTTTGTTGTGTCAAAATATAAACTGCAATATACTACGGTAGTCCAGGAATTTGAAAGTGGATACTGTATACAAGGGTTTGTTTGGCTTCAAATTCAAACTGCTGGCCAATGAGCGAGCGCGTTTAGCAGAGCGCTCTAAAGCGCAGGCTTGTGGACACAAATCTGGTTGCACAACTTTCGAGTAACCAATGCCTACTACGGATGGGCTGGAACTGAGTTCAACGCAAAATACAAATGTGCTTCTTCTGGCTACGTTGTTTCACACGTCTAGGAGGATCCCTTAATTTAATGGTTACTGTATATTCTAAATAGTAACATTATGGCTCAATCGCAATGTTTGGAAGATTCACCTGGAAGGTGGCCGTCAACAAGACAGGGAAATTATTTGAATGTACAGGAGTTGTACAACGAAAAGCACCGATTAGCGTTAGAGGAGCTTATTTCAGGTGGAGTTAATTCCTTTTTGGATTTTCTAAGAAAAGAACAAATTCCGAACTTTCTCTCAGATGACGAGATCAAACAGATTGGCGGTGCTGCGGTGGTCCCACGCTGTGCATCCCTCCAGGGGGAAGACGTGATTATTGAGCAGTCGGTAAGTAGCTCCATGGACTGCTCCTCCGTGACTTACTTTCCCGAGGTCTCAGACGTGGAGCCACCGCTGTTGGAAATCGGCTGGCCAGCCTTTACATCGGGCTCTTACCGAGGAGTCACTCGTGCTGTCGCACACTTCCAACCCAGCTATGGGGAATGCATCTATAGTTGTAAGGAAGCTGCGAGAAGAATGATAAAAAGTGCCAAGGAGGTAATAAATGAACAAAATATTAAAATGGTCACCAATAGGCATACCACGTGTTGAGTTTTATGTGTTGTTTAGTGATACAGATGAATGTTATAGGCATATATGGAAGGACCCATTTTGTATTTGACTGAATTGGGCACACCTCGAATGTAAAATTCAAACCAGCCATGCAGGGCCGGCTCTAGCCTTTTATGGGCCCTCCTAAGCGAGATTTGGTTTAGATAGCTGGCTAGTCTTATTTACCAATCTAAAAATTGTTAGTTGACATGGCTAATTGAGTGACTGACATATCAATTGAAAAATTGATGACACAATCAAATGTCAAACTTTCACATTGTGTGTTAAACTATTGTGACTCACAACAGTAAGTTGAGACCATGACTGGATTTCTCAGTTTTAAAGCAAGTGTTTTGCTGTTCTACACATTTTACCATGTGGCGGAGAGAACATTTTTAAATATTATAGCAAATGCCATGCAATTCTACTCATTTTGGGGTGGAGAAACATTATTTCTGTTTTAAAGCTATTGGCAATTCTACACATTTTGCCATGACTTATGCCATGTTAATGATATCTTAATAAGAGTGACTAACAAAATCAATGCCGTGCACCATGGAGGTCAGGGCCCCTTGGCATGTGACCGGTGGTATTCGGCCATGTTTACTACAAGTTTAGGTAGTAGGCTAGACTAATTTACCAATCTAAAAATTGTTAGCTGACACCTATGTTTGGTTTGGGCTAAATCGAGTCCGGTGCAAAAAACATCTGTGGTCATTGAAATCAAGGCCAGAACGGACGGACCAGATTTGTATGTCTTTTCAACGTCCTTGGAGTCGGACGGTGCTCCCTGGGTGATTGACTGGTCTGGTATATAAATATTTGTGAGGTCTGGATTAACCTTTATACTGTTTGATGTTCAGCTTCTCAAAAGCACTGTTTTTTTTCTCCTTTATAATTCACAGATTCTTATAGAAAACTATATTACCCATTTTGAAGAGCAGTAGATACTTACTCATAAAGGTCTGACAAAAGAAAGAACCCCATTAATGTTAGTCACATGTTCAAACTCAACACATTTCTGGACATGTTGGAACTGTCAGTTTGATGCAGTTTCCTTACCATCCTGATGAGTTAACGTTCCAGAATGAGGAAACGGCTCAAAACTCCAAGTCTGTTGTTCAGAGGAGCACCTACAGTAATAGTACATCAATGAATGTGTCTGAACATGCTTTTCACAATGTTTGTGTGCTCTTTTCTTAATGCTTAGCCTTGGGTGTCAATCTGCCTATGCGTGCAGGTGCGCTGTAGGTAGGTTTACAGCTAAAGTGGAGAAATCAGGTTTGAGTTGCAGTGAACTGAATTTCTCTCTGCTTCAGGTCTTATAGTTGCTCAGCATCAGTTTGAGAATAACAATTTAGAAAATGCCCCAAAGGGCCCTTGATCTGTACACTATTGAGTTATTATCCTTGAGAGGGCACTAGAAAATACAATTTTATCAAGAAAAGCTAACATCATTGCAACAAATTTCTAACCTGCTTCTGAAGAACATGAGGTCAGACATCAGCAGGAGTTCTAAAAGCACCTCACAATGAGCCTGATTGTCCCTGTCAGAGAAACTAATTTGTTTGCTGACCAAGCATTACATATGATTGCAATGGCAACAGACCACAGTTGACTGCAAGTGAGGATCATTTAAGTACATATGACAGAGAGTGTGGCCAATAGAGGAGCTGGCTCAGTGTTTTCTCCTTCTTAATGTTTGATTAAGACCTGGTTTGTGGGTACCAGCAAGTATAAGAGCCCATTCAGAGTGACCCTGCCTCACAAATAGTAAGTCAGAAGAGCAGCCTCTTTAAAATTTCAAACCGGACCTGAATGGTGCTTTGACTAACCAATGATTGATGTACCATTACAGGTGATTGCCATAGTGACAGACTCTCTGACAGACCTGGACATATTCAAGGATCTTCAGGAGGCGTGCACGCAGCACAGAGTTCCAGTCTACATCCTGCTGGAACACTCCTGTATGCCCGCATTCCTCAAAATGTGCAACAACATCAATGTGCGCCTGGACGAGCTTCGGGTATGTGGGTGTGATGACTCCACCTTTGTGTCGTATCTTCTATAAGCACCAGGATAAGCCATGATTACAGTTTCAATGCATACCTAGTTAAATAAAGGTTCAATAAAAATAAAAGGAAACTGATGGTCATATAATGCATTGTTTTCATGATCAATGGAAACATTGCTTTTTAATGACTTAGTAGCATGATCATGCTGTCTGCGTGTTTTATAAGTGACCAGAGACTGGCTTGTATTTCATACTGTTTTTGTTTCATTCCTCATTAAAGCAAATGCGAGTGAGGACCATAACTGGTGGTACGTACTTCATGAGATCAGGGGCCAAGATTACTGGAAAGGTTCATGAACGGTTCATGTTGATTGATGGGAACAGAGTGGCTACAGGCTCCTACAGGTAAAGACTTCCTGCTTTACTAACAAGGCATTATACAGTATAGCATTGAAAAACGTCACGAGCAATAAGCAATAAAACATTACTAAATACTTTCCCCTTGTATGAATCATGCTACTGTAAGTGATGTAGCCATCCTTATTTGACTGAAATGGGGTATACAACTGTAAAGCATTTTGGTTAATTCTTAGGTTCAATTGGACTGATGGGAAACTAAACAGCAGCAACCTGATTGAGTTGTCTGGCCAGATCACTGAGAACTTTGATGAGGAGTTCCGCATCCTGTATGCCCAGTCCATGCCTGTTATTACCAGGGGCCCAGCCAGTGCCCGAATCAGTGGCATCTACGACCACCTGCTCATCAAACTCCCCGTCACGTCATCCCCTCAGCCGGCCAGAGAAAGGCCCCCAGTCGAGCCTGTCTGTCTGGAAGTATTGGGGAAAATTGTCTGTCGGACCAGCACACCCAGCCGGGCCCAGGCTATGGCAGTGCTGCCCCCCAGAGAGGACACTGGGGAGAGGGGCCGTAAGAGCAGCCCGGTCTCGGACTCCTCCACCATAGGGGAAGACTGGATGGAGCAGCAGCACATGCAGGAGATCCTGTCTGGAAGTGCTGCCCAGTGCCTGCCTACAGGTGACCCTGTCACTGTCACAGCAGCAGTGGATGTGCTGGTCACACCCCTCGTCACTCCTTGTCATGTCTCCACTCAGACCAGCTGCCCCACGGTGGACAGTGGAGTGCAGACCGATCTGAGTCAGTACACTAACCGCCTCTCCCCCAACAAGGCTACAGTTACCAATAACCAGACCGACAACATCCAGAATGAAGCTGCCTCCTCAGATTCTATCTCTACCTCCCCCAGGCAGCACCTCACCCCCCATGGGGTGGACCATTGCCCTGCAATCCGTCACTGTACCTCGCCCCCCGATGGGAACCTGAGGGAGTGCTTCCACAAGCTGACCACAGAGCGTCAGTATCACTACTCCAACATCCGCTCCAAGCTGGAGCACATGGGGACCATGCTGTCCCACCGCCGTGAGCTGGTAGACCTCACCAACATGGCCCTGGGGCCCAGGCTGCATAGAGCATGCAAGTCCCAGAAAGAGTGGGAACAGAGGCAGGGGCATAACCCTGGCCTGCTGATGGACAGTGTGGGCATGGACACTTGGCCAAGGGCCAGATGTCTACAATAAATAACTTATTGGGCTGCAGGGCCTTGGAGATGATGGGTGTTGTGGAAAGGGTTCTGTGTTTTGTAGGTATACACTACCTGAAACAAATGGGTTTAAAGGGCAATATGAAATATTTGAGGATTATTCTTCCTTAGTCTTAAGATTTTGAAAGTACCATACATGGCCAAAAGGATGTGGACACCCCTTCAAATTGGTGGATTCGGCTATTTCAGCCACACCCGTTATTGACAGGTTAATGAAATCTAGCACACAGCCAGGCAATCTCCATAGACAAACATTGGCAGTAAAATGGCCCATACTGAAGAGATCAGTGACTTTCACCACCTTCGCCACCTTTCCAACAAGTCAGTTCATTACATTTCTGCCCTGCTATAGCTGCTCCAGTCAACTGTAAGTGCTGTTATTGTGAAGTGGAAACGTCTAGGAGCAACAACGGCTCAGCCGCAAAGTGGTAGGCCACACAAGCTCACAGAACGGGACCGCAGAGTGCTGAAGCCCGTAGCGTGTAAAAATTGTCTGTCCTCTGTTGCAACACTCACTACCGAGTTCGAAACTACCTCTGGAAGCAACACCAGCACAAGAACTGTTCATCGGGGGCTTCATGAAATGGGTTTCCATGGCCGAGCAGCCGCACACAAGATCACCATGCGCAATTCCAAGAATCGTCTGGAGTGGTGTAAAGCTCACAAATCTGGGTTTGGAGTACACTACCTGCACGAATGCATAGTGCCAACTGTAAAGTTTGGTGGAGGAGGAATAATGGTCTGGGGCTGTTTTTCATGGTTTGGGCTAGGCCCCTTAGTTCCAGTGAAGGGAAATCTTACACTACAGCATACAGTGACATTCTAGATGATTCTGTGCTTCCATCTTTGTGGCAACAGTTTGAGGAAGGCCCTTTCCTGTTTCAGCATGACAATACTCCCATGCACAAGGCGAGGTCCATACAGAAATGGTTTGTCAAGATCAGTGTGGACGAACTTGACTGGCCTGCGCAGAGGCCTGACCTCAACCCCATTGAACACCTTTGTGATGAATTGGAACGCCGACTGCGAGCCAGGCCTAACTGCCCAACGTCAGTGCCCGACCTCACTAATGCTCTTGTGGCTGGATGGAAGCAAGTTCCCACAGTAATGTTCCAACATCTAGTGGAAGGCCTTGCCAGAAGAGTGGAGGCTGTTATAGCAGCAAAGGGGGGACCAACGCCATATTAATGCTCATGATTTTGGAATGAGATCGTCTATGAGCACGTGTCCACATACTTTTGGCTATGGAGTGTATGTGTTATTGTGTCTGTATTGTGATGCAGCCTTCTTGTTATTGTCAATCTGTCCTCTTTCTTTCAACCCTGTTTGAACATGACTACTTTAGAAATTTACGTTAAATGGCAAGAGATTGGCCACAGATAGACTGTCGTTTGGCCTTGACCCTTTTTGCCATGAAATTGAACGTTTTTAAGCATGGACATTGTGCAATAAGACACAATCTGTATAGTTTTTATGAAAAATATTTTATTGAAACAATAAGATTGTCCAATGATTTATTTGAGAAACACTAAGGACAATTCATAAATTGATATTTTATGACAATTTTAAGTGAGCCATTTTGTCTGCTGTAACTAAACTTATTCATGCTGGATTCTAACATGCAGTCTAACTTAATCTGAGTACTGAGAAAGTATAGGTTTTATGATATCAATTAATGTACTTTATTGCTGACACAATGAAAATAAAGGAGTACTTCATTTATATTATCTGTTTTCAGTCATAACTTCTCTTAATAAATTTACACTGTCCCATCCTCATAATGAGTACTTAAAACCAGTGACCATGTGTCCTTAAGCCCAATTCTTAATGCTGCTTTTCATGAAATTGCTGATCATTATATTATGCGACGTGATCACTATGGAAATGAACAAACAAGTGACAGTGGAATCACTTCCATTTTTATGAATAATAATGTTGAGGGCAAAAGCACTTTAAGTCTCATTCATCAGAATATTGTGTTTATATAGTTATTTTATTGATTGATTGCTATACAATATCTATTAGCCATTGTGTGGTGGTTGGGTTTATTGGAACCCTCTGCCACTGGTCTCAATTTAACAGCTGGGTATGTGTGGGCCACTTTGCAAGGGAAATCATCTCTTCACTCTGAAGCCTTTGCTTTACATGTGGTAGACATTCATCCAGCAAATATTTTCAGAGTGTATGTCAAGGGAAGCTAAGCAACAGCACAAATAAAGTAATGACACAATAGCAATACAAGTATTACACTAGTGTATGTCCAATATTACATCATATGTAAGGCCTTGTACCATACTGCTATAGTTCAGAGTGCCATTTGGGTTTGGCAAGAACATGATTTATTTTTTTCATCTGAGCACAAAGGTCCTGAGATGATCAAGCCAAGATCTTGGCTCCTTTAAAAAATGCCGCCCTCAAATGTGTTACTCAGAGTTTTTGTGTGAGTAATATTTAACCACATTCAGGATGGACACCGTGACGGGTACTATGGGTTAAACTGTGTCCCAAGATTGAAGTCTGAAGTTATAAACCAGTTTATTGTTTGGGATTTCCCATTTATTTGTAGATACTTTTGATATATAATTTATGAAATTTTATAAAAGGAATACATTGGATGGTGTAGAGTTACCTACAAGTATGATAACACCCCTTCATTATTTTGCGAACTGTAGCTAACATTATCACTGTAGGCCTATTGCATCATAACTAGAATCTCCATAAAATATGACCATATTATTGCAGTAATAACAATAAAAAAGACATTAACAGCAACAAATCAGTTTTTATTTAGTTTATTTAGAAGCCAGCAGGCTCAATTTACTTTCCCAAAATAAGGCAGCCATTTTACCAACTCACTTTCAGGTTTGTATATTCATCCCCACAGGGCAGCATATCAGAACCCACTCTATTAATTTATGCAAATGGTCCCAACCTAAGGGATTTGATCTGTGAGTAAATGCACTGGGTGTATTGTGAGAGAAATAAATGAGATTCTAATTGGGTGCTGTAAGACAACCAATGTGTTTGTAATGAAAAAAGTGGCAGGGGTTCCATAGCATAGTGCTCTTTGCCTTTTAGGTTTTTACTCATTTGTAAATAGCATCTTCATGGCAAGATGGCGCCGATAGACATGGTCACCCTGTTCATGGCTCCTAAGCAACTTTGCAGTATTTGTTTTTGTGTGTGTTATTTCTCACATTATTAGCTCAGAAGTCTTTTCCATTAATACATACAGCCGGAAATAACATTTAACAAGCATTTCTCTACACCCGCAATAACGTCTGCTAAATATGTATATGGTAGCAATAGCATTTGATTTGATTTGCATATCCTGCTACACAGTGGCAGTATGAATGAAATGTATATAATTTAGTCTATAATTGAATTACTTGTTTTCAATTGCAAGTATATCCTATTTTCAAAGACTGATAGGCTGCTATTATAATAATTTATTTGTTTTCAATAGGACTTTGACAGGAAAGACAGGCATTCAAAGATTGAAATTAACAGTAGGGTGTGAACTGGCTTTTGATAAGCAATTCAGGTAGTGAAAGCCAGTCTCTTCACAGTTCAAATCAAAATGGATTTGTCACATGTACAGAATACAACAGGTAGACTTTACCGTGGAATGCTAGCTTACGAGCCCTTCCCAACAATGCAGTTATAAAATAGAATAATACAAAAATAGTAACACGAGGAATAAAATTGAGCTATATACAGGGAATTCCAGTCGCAGATCAATGTGCAGGGGTACAAGGTGTTTGAGGGAGATACAGTATGTCCATGAATGCAGTGACTAGGCATCAGGATAGATAAGAGTAAAATAGAGAACAGAGTAGCAGCAGCATATGATGAGTGTTAAAGTGTATAGGTGTATTTGTGTTGTGTGTGTGTGTATATATAGTGTGCATATACTGTATGTGCCATTCAGAAGGTGAATGGGCAAGACAAAATATTTAAGTGACTTTGAACGAGGTATAGTAGTAGGTGCCAGGTGTACCGGTTTGTGTCAAGAACTGCAACGCTGCTGGGTTTTTCATGCTCCACAGTTTCCTGTGTGTATCAAGAATGGTCCACCACCTAAAGGACATCCAACCAACTTGACACAACTGTGGGAAGCATTGGAGTCAACATGGGCCAGCATTCTGTGGAATTCTCTTGACACCTAGTAGAGTCCATGCCCCAACAAATTGAGGCTGTTCTGAGGGCAAAAGGGGGTGCAACTCAATATTAGGAAGGTGTTTGTAATATTTTGTACACTCTGTGTATAGTCTTGTGAGTGTGCATAAAGTCAGTGCAAGATAGGTTTAGTGCAGATAGTCTGGGTAACCATTTCATGAACTATTTCGCAGTCTAATGAATATTTTGCAGTCTTATGGCTTGGGGGTAGAAGTTGTGACTGTCACAAAGTTTGACCATGTTCAATCAAAGCATTCATTATGAACTACTATAATGATCTACTATCATTTCTAAGTTACTAATGACTAAAACCAAGAGTGAATGCTGTCTGAAACCGGTACCGTGTGGGGTTAAAGGGATCATCCTGATGGTTCATTTCATCAACAGTACCTCGTCTCTGCCACCAGAGAGAGCTCTAGCCTTGTTTATATCAACATTACATACTGTATGTTGTGGTCTATTGTGTCTGTCTCCAATTCCTGTAAAACTCGAGGACCGTTTCTTTTGTCTGGTTACCACAACAGTCCATTGATACATGCATTTTCAGAATGACCAGCTACTGTAGTAATTAATTCCTATGGAGAAAAACACTGCAATTTGTACACAATCATTGGATCTTAACTTCTTTCTAAATTGACAGATTTTTTGAATCTCAGGTAAATGACAATTAGAGTCCTTTTACATGTCCTCTTTAGGTCATTTCTTTAATCCCAGGAGGGCAGAATATTTCCTGATGCATGCTGGGTAATGTTATTTTGGCTGTCATAGTGTCTGCCAGAAGGTGTAACGTTGTGTCCCGACACAAATTTAATTAAAATCTAATCAGATTAGTAACTAAGAGTATACCATTGTCTATTACCTTGAATCACAATTATGTAAATGAGAATTAACCTTGTGCTTGTCTTTTTTGAAAGCAACATCTCGATCTCCTGTATAATCACTGTTTTCAATCTATAACTGAGGCAGACATGATGCATGCATGCCAGGCATACTAATGCTTTGTGAATTAACCTTTTTGTGTCTGATAGGTCACAATTGTTCACTTCTGGTTTTATTGGTCTGATAAGGTGCACAGTGTGTGTGCGTTTGCGAGTGTGTGCTAGGGAATTCCTCTCACTCATAACATCAACAATGTAAGTTCACACACTATTTTGCAGGAATCTTTAGGAATGAGAAAAGTTTAGGGCAAGGGGCACCCTTCTTTTACTTTGTCAAGTATCTCAGTACCAACCCCACCCTGTCCACCCCCCACTGATCTCTTATTGAACAGCAAAGATGGGGGTGAGACAGAGTAACAGCCATCCCCATTGATTATTGGATTGGTTTCCATCTCCCTGTAGATTTATATACACTCCCTGGGTGCCTGGGTGCTGAGGCATTAGCTGCTCTTCTCTCTGTAGTCTAAGTCACACATTTGCAATGACATTCCTTGGAGGGGGATTTGAAGAGCGCACAGAAAAGTATGTACACTCATCCTCTGTGCAAATTTACTCAAATTGTTTTAATACCCATTTCAAATTTGGGGTTTATACTGCAAACATAAATTAAGGCAGTTTCTGGTCACCACAACTATCTGGTTTACCCTGCTTGCGTAATGTTTATTTAATTTGACAGACATAAATGGCTCTCCTGATGGCTAAAGTAAACCTCTCAATTACCCTGAACACTTCTGATGAGATTAGCTGTTGATAACTTGACCTCCAGTTAGTCAGACTGTGAGCTACGGTATGGACATTCCCACAGGCATCACTCTGTCTTTTGCATTTGCCACTGAATTTCAGCTGTATTTTTACTGCATGTTTAACCAATTATCTCTCCCTCTCTACACACACACACTCTCTCTCTCTCTCTCTCTCTCTCTCTCCCTCGCTCTCTTATCTGGTATCAGCCTGAATAACTTGGTCTAAGCATTTAATTTCAGAAGGCTACTAACTGTTAAAACACCCTGACATATAAACACTGATAAAAACCTGCTCAGTTGGCTGAATCCTGCTTTGTTTAACTGTCCCCTGTCACGATTAATTCTGTTTGTAATGCCATCTCTGCTTTGTTTTCCATGAGGGAGCGCAAGGGCGAGTCATTGCACTGGAGAGGGAGTGTTCTGCCTCGGGCTCCAAAACATAGATAATAAATGTTCAAGTCATTGGAAAATAAAGTCAGCCTAAAGCATGTAGTCAGGTTTAATGTTGTCGTTCTATGGTTGTTTGGATGGGTGAGTAAGATAGAGTGGCATGTATTGTGGTTTAGATGCATGAAATTTTGTCACTTCCTGGTCTCAAATGCTGATGACACACTATAGTAACGCAGGCGGATGGTATTGTTGATAGACTCTCTGTGCTAACTGCATGCTCTGCATTTACACACTGTCCAACAACAGCATGACTGCTATTTTTAGACCAGCTGCTCCTCTGCAGCACCCTTTAATCAGCTATTCACCAATGATTTATAGTAAGAGCCTATGTGAAACAGCTGTAGTCTTGGGAAAACCATGCATAGGCTTATACTTTACATATTTTGAAGTTACTACATTTTTATTTGTAATAGGTACAGTAAGTACCAGGAGAATGCCCGCTAAAGTGGCAACCGTTGTAATGTTTCTGTTGTCCTTGCTGCCGTGGAAGTGCTGGCTCTGGTTCTGCAGATACACACTTGCTGACAGGGAACAACCATGTTTGAGACCTCTAAAACCTGGCATAGGACGTCACACAGTCAGAGGAATGGTGAGTCAACCTGGCCAACAGTACCTTGACCCAACCCGAGTCACACACTTCTGGTCATTCCATGGAATCCCACAGACAAGGCCTTGCACAAAGAGACGTGAGTCAGTTAGTTAGTACACTCACTGGGACAGCACGTTTTATTATAACAAAGAAGAACTAGAATAATATTTAAACATGCCATCTGTTTGTGTCAACCTCCACACTGTGAAAAACTAGCTGAATCAATGTTGTTTACACATCATTTAAACCCATAAATGTAATATGATGTTGAATCAACATGAAAAACTGATTGGATCTGCAAAAATTCATCAATGTAAGGGAATATCGTATTTCACCCAACTTTTAACCTAAATGACTGGGGTAATTTCTGATTGATTTCATGTTGAATTCACGTTAGTTGACAACTCAACCTAATGTAAATCCAAACTAGACTTTGAACTGACGTCTGTGCCCAGTGGGCTCCTTCGCTCAGTGAGACCAGGATACTTGATCACATTTGTTAGGCAACAAACACTAGATCATTCAGTTACTTTCACAAACACACTATACAGTACAGTCACATGCATGTACTTTCATTTTGTAATGACTCAAAGTGCAGGAAATCCAGCAAGCGTTTCAGCCAAAGCAACTAGACAGCGTATTCTATGTGTGTTCTGCGTGACACCTCCTCTGGTGTCTATTTCAACAGCTCTCTATCCATGTATTGATCCATGTCTTCCATTGATCCAGGCATTGATTTGCCTTGCAATCCATAGCCCATCTGTTTGTTTCAGCAGGCTTTTAAATGATCAGCTATTAAGGTAAGTCCAAAGGTTGGGGATAGCCTTTATATGCATACACAGACAGAGGCATGGTGGATAGTGCAGGGATAAAGGGATTGAGATGAGAGTGGATTAAATTAACATCTCAATATAAAGGAGAAAAGGGGGGATTTCAAATAAGGTGTGTGATATGTTGTCACCAGTAATGTGAAATAACAAAGTCAGAGGTACGCAATAATTGCTTTTATATTGTCTAGTTTCCTTGGCCTGTGTTTACACAGGCAGCGCAAATCTGATATTTTGCAACTAATTGGTCTGTTGACCAATCAGATCAGATCTTTTGCCAATAATAGAGAGTCCAGTTAACAGAGGATAAACTCTGACCCTGTTACTGAGGCCAGTCAATCCACAGTGGGGTCAAATGGTGGATGTGCCCTGTCGGATGGATTCATGGGTAATGGGATTGCTATCATTACTCTTTAGATGGTCGTTTAATGTTTAATTAACTGATGGATCTTGGATAATTGTACTATTGTCAGGCTTCTAATAACATTTGTATTTTATAATAACGAGTAGGTGAAGCTACATATTATGGGGTCCTATATGTGTGGTTGAAAACAGTATGGTGTTGTTTGAGAAGCGTGAGATAATACTGAAATGTGACAATTTTTTTGAATGATCTGGTGCACTCATAATTGAATCAGGACCCAATTTTTCAGTGGTTTTATTTTCCTTGTACAGTTTCCTTGTACAGTAATTTTTCCAACAATTGTTGACAGACATATTATTTCACTTATAATTTACTGTATCACAACTCCAGTGGGTCAGAAGTTTACAAACAAAAAGTTGACTGTGCCTTTAAACAGCTTGGAAAATTCCAGAAAATGATGTCATGGCTTTAGAAGCTTCTGATAGGCTAATTGACATCATTTGAGTCAATTGTACCTGTGGATGTATTTCAAGGCGAACCTTCAAACTCTGTGCCTCTTTGCTTGACATCATGGGAAAATCAAAATATATCAGCCAAGACCTCATAAAAAAATTGTAGACCTCCACAAGTTTGGTTCATCCTTTCATCCTTGGGAGCAATTTCCAAACGCCTGAAGGTACCACGTTCATCTGTACAAACATTAGTTCGCAAGTATAAACACCATGGGACCACGCAGCCATCATACCGCTCAGGAAGGAGACACATTCTGTCTCCGAGAGATGAACGTACTTTGGTGCGAAAAGGGCAAATCAATCCCAGAACAACAGCAAAGGACCCTGTGAAGATGCTGGAGGAAACTGGTACAAAAGTATCTATATCCACAGTAAAACGAGTCCTATATCAACATAGCCCCAAAGGCCGCTCAGCAAGGAAGAAGCCACTGCTCCAAAACCGCCATAAAAAAGGCAGACTACGGTTTGCAACTGCACATGGGTACAAAGATGGTACTTTTTGGAGAAATGTCCTCTGGTCTGATGAAACGAAAATAGAACAGTTTGGCCATAATGACCATTGTTATGTTTGGAGGAAAAAGGGGGAGGCTTGCAAGCTGAAGAACACCATCCCAACCGTGAAGAACGGGGGTGGCAGCATCATGTTGTGGGGGTGCTAGAAAATTTGTGGGCAGAACTGAAAAAGTGTGTGCGAGCAAGGAGGCCTACACACCTAACTCAGTTACACCAGCTCTGTCAGGAGGAATGGGTCAAAATTCACCCAACTTATTGTCGGAAGCTTGTGGAAGGCCACTCAAAACGTTTGACCCAAGTTAAACAATTTAAAGGCAATGCTACCAAATACTAATTGAGTGTATGTAAACTTCTGACCCACTGGGAATGTGATGAAAGAAATAAAAGCTGAAATCATTCTCTCTACTATTATTCTGACATTTCACATTCTTAAAATAAAGTGGTGATCCTAACTGACCTAAGACAGGGAATTTTTACTACGATTAAATGTCAGGAATTGTGAAAAACTGAGTTTAAATGTATTTGGCTAAGGTGTATGTAAACTTCCGACTTCAACTGTATATGCTGCTACATCCCCACGTTTTATTATGTTTAAGGAGTTCCAAAAACAACAATGAAACAACCATTTCTAACCATTAATCATGTTCTGCTGGTTACATGTCTGCAGCTGTCTCAATAATTCTGACAATGCAGCCAGTTTCTGCCCAACAGCTCACTGCCTCTGTGTGTGAACTTGGATTTAGCTCAAGGGTATATCCACCCAGCTAATGTGACGTTGCTGGAAAAAGGAAAACAAATTGGGCTGACATCTCATACAGTAGCTTGTCTTGATTGTGTGATGGCTGCCGCTGCTAATGTGTTAGGATGGGTAGACCTGCGCAGGGAGAGGGGGGTGCAGGGATGGGGGAAGGGGCACAGACTGCAAGATCAGCACAACTGGAATTGCATTGATTCAGTCAACTGCAGAGTTAGAGCTTGATGTGGAATTCTGTTTATTGGAGTGAGGTTTACACGCTGGTCTCCATTTTGTTCTCATTTCTTACACTATAGCCATAATCATCTTATCCTCTATTACGGTAAGCAGTAGTGTTATACAGTGTGGTGTAGCTGCATACGTGATTGATAGGATTAGCGTAATACAATGATGTGTGGATGATGTTGATTAAATGTTTTTGTTGTAATGCATTTTCCCAAGGTCTTTATTTCCTAGCAAGCACATAATTAGTACATTAATTGGTTAAAGGCCTTAATCTACTGCAAATGTGCCTCTCGGTCAACAATATTTAGCATAAAGACTGTGGGCTATCCTTTATGGTGAAAGGTCTGATACTAGTATTCTATTTCAGTTTGTCAAACGGAGACAGAGACATTTTCAGCCTGGTCTCATAGACTACACTTAACATAGTAAACATAAATCCGGGACACTCAAATTGATACGTTTGGTATGGTTACAAAAGACAGATGGTTACTCAAGGCAAAAAACGAAAGTAGGGGAGGTGGATGGGTAGGCATAATGAGAATGTCTCGTAACCAAAAGGTTGCGAGTTTGAATCTCATGATGGACAGTTTTAGCTAGTTAGCAACTTTTGAACTATTTACTACTTTTTAGCTACTTTGCAACTACTAAGCATGTTATCTAACCCTTCCCATAACCCTAACCTTAACCCTTTAACCTAACTCCTAAACTTAACCCTGACCTTAACCCTAACCCCTAGCCTAGCTAACGTTAGCTAGTTAGCTAACATTAGCCATCTACCTAGAATTTGTAACAAATCATACGCTTAGAAAATTCGTAACATATTGTATGTTACAAAAATGTTCAACATATTGTACGTTTTGCAAATTCGTAACATATAATACAAATTGTAATCCGTAACATATCATAACATACCATACGGTGATGGACAACCACAAAATAATACTTAATATACGAACTGTAACATATCATGCTAAAAAGTGTGTCTCAGATTTACGTACAGAATATGAGACCAGATTGACATTTTATGAAAACCTTTCCCAATAAGCCCCCCCCCCAGCCTCCATCTACCTGCAGGGATGTTTGTTAGTGCCTGAATGTTTATTCTGATTACCTCGTATTTTCCTTGCAGTTTGTCATTTTGCTGATCCAAACATTTCTCGTATTTCAATATTCTTATCATCCACCAGCAGTAAAATGATCAATTTTACGTCTATCTAATAAGTGTGACTATGAGTCAATATTCATTCCAGGAATCCAGCAAAATAGAGAGGTAGCAGAGGAGGGAAAGGCAATAGGAGTAGTCGTAGTAGTAGTCGTAGTGCTTGACTCTGATTTTATACAGAGTCAGCAAGGGTGCAATATCAACCATCTCTCAGGGATGCGGCTCCATAGGCTTCTATTGGAAGCTTTAATCTTAATTGAGAGCATCACATATTGATATTCCTAAGGCCTTGCTGCCCTTCCCCTTTCAGCTACTTTCATTTAGAGGACAGCCACACTGCACTAGAGCATGGGGAATGCTTTGTCAGGCAGCCAAGAGGCCAAAGGCAAGGTCAACTCTTCTTTATAGTGGCGGGTGACTAGGAAAGTTGGAATTGCTGCTTTGATGATGCTGCTGGTTTCTCTATTGGAATGTTCTGAACTTAGTGCAAAACAGAGTTAAATGTTACTTTTCTCCTTTCTCTTTTCTCCATCATTTTCCTCTTGTTGGAATGCAATGATGCATTTTGCTGGAATCAAATATTAGAGACTGTGAGCGTGTTTGTGTGTAATGTCTGTAGTTGCTTGAGTTATAAACGAAGAGCTTTTCCCAACAACTCAAGCCAAGGCCAAGGAGAATGGTGATGTAATAGAGTGCCGGTAATAAAAAGAAGAAGAATTTGCATCCATTTGTAAATCAACCCTAGTTCATTATAGCCACTGGTATGATCTGATGCTAAGTGTCTGCTTTCTGTCTTTGTCTGTCACAGCTCCCTGTAACATATTGTCACAGTAGGCTAATATCCCAAATATCAGTTTTGTTGTTGCACTGAATAATGCATTACTTTTGAGGCTGCACAGTTTCAGTGTCTGTACTGTGTGTACATACTTGAGCAGGAGGTTTTAGCAGTGATACCAGCATTTAGGAGACAACTGACTGTCTTGGGTCACAAACAGAAAGCCCTAACAGGCCCTTTAACTGTAATAAACACCACAAGGGTGCAGTTTCTGCTCTTTAATCCCCAAACGCCTCTGTGGAGTGGCTAAACAGACCCAGATCTGCCCTGTAGATCGAGGTAGTGATAAGTCACCTGTCAGGCTGGGGTGTGAGGAGAGGAAGGTGTGGGACTGTAGCTCTCTCTCCACTCCTGTGGGAAGGCTCCTCCTGCCACCTTTCCAATGACAAAAACAAACAAACACACACAAACACACACACACACACACACACACACACACACACACACACACACACACACACACACACACACACACACACACACACACACACACACACACACACACACACACACACACACACAGTGTTAATAACACAGCCAAGGGAGTCACAGCTGAGTTGACAGCCCCTATCTGTGAGACTGAGGACTGAGTGCTCCAATGTTTCTCAGGCGTCACAACTACTTGTGGGGGGAGACTCTGGGTTGATTTTGACAGGTTTATCAAGTGATCAGTGCCAGATAAAAGTTCAGCTACTGCTCCTACTTCAAAGTATCTCGCCTGATCCTGTGGGAAAGCCCAATGTCCCTGCTTTCCACCAGAAACCACAACTCACAGATCCAGTCATCATATTTTTTTACAGAGTCAGCCATTGTAGTACAGCACCCCTGGAGCAAATTAGAGTTAAGCGCCTTACTCAAGGACACATGGACAGATTTTTCACCTTGTCCACTTGGGTATTCGAAACCAATGACCTTTCGGTAACTGGTCCAACGCTCTAAATGCCGCCCTATATGCATTTTTTATCTTCATGTCATAAACATATAAAGTAGCTAAAGGAGCCTCAAATAAACAAAGACGGAACTTTCCATAGCTGAAATGTTATGTCCGATTGCAAATGATTTTCACACCATATGTTGTGTTAAGTAAAAGTAGCATACTTTTTGTTTAGAGGCTGACACCAAACAAATTGAGCCATTCATGATCTTTGTCACACATGCAAATAGCACTAACATCATTTAGCTTTGTGTGGGTTGGTGAGGTTTATATCAAGCATCTCAATCAGCAGAGGTGTTGCGGTATTGTGACTGGAAAGTGGATGCTCAACACATGTGAGTCAGAGCCATTCCTTTCTCTGTGGACACCTGCTCGTCAAACATCTCATTCCAAAATCATGGGCATTAATATGGAGTTGGTCCCCCCTTTGCTGCTATAACAGCCTCCAATCTTCTGTCAAGGCTTTTCACTAGATGTTGGAACATTGCTAGGGGGACTTGCTTCCATTCAGCCACAAGAGCATTAGTGAGGTGGGCACCGATGTTAGGCGATTAGGCCTGCCTCGCAGTTGGCATTCAAATTCATCCCAAAGGTATTCGATGGGGTTGAGGTCAAGGCTCTGTGCAGGCCAGTCAAGTTCTTCCACACCGATCTCAACAAGCCATTTCTGTATGGACCTCACTTTGTGCACGGGAGCATTGTCCTGCTGAAACAGGAAAGGGCCTTCCCCCAAACTGTTGCCACAAAGTTGGAAGCACATAATCGTCTAGAATGTAATTGTATGCTGTAGCGTTAAGACTTCCCTTCACTGGAACTAAGGGGCCTAGCCCAAACCATTATTCCTCCTCCACCAAACTTTACAGTTGGCACTATGCATTTGGGCAGGTAGCGTTTTCCTGACATCCGCCAAACCCAGATTTATACATCAGACTGCCAGATGGTGAAGCGTGATTCATCACTCCAGAAAATGTGTTTCCACTGCTCCAGAGTCCAATGGTGGTGAGCTTTACACCGCTGCAACTGATGCTTGGCATTGCGCATGGCGATCTTAGGCTTGTGAGCGGCTGCTCAGCCATGGAAACCCATTAAACTCTCAATGAACATTTGTAGTTGAAGTCGGAAGTTTACATACACCTTAGCCAAATACATTTAAACTCAGTTTTTCACAATTCCTGACATTTAATCCTAGTAAAAATTCTCTGTCTTAGGTCAGTTAGGATCACCACTTTATTTTAAGAATGTGAAATGTCAGAATAATAGTAGAGAGAATGATTTCAGCTTTTATTTCTTTCATCACATTCCCAGTGGGTCAGAAGTTTACATACACTCAATTAGTATTTGGTAGCATTGCCTTTAAATTGTTTAACTTGGGTCAAACATTTTGAGTAACCTTCCACAAGCTTCCCACAATAAGTTGGGTGAATTTTGGCCCATTTCTCCTGGCAGAGCTGGTGTAACTGAGTTAGGTGTGTAGGCCTCCTTGCTCGCACATGCTTTTTCAGTTCTGCCCACACATTTTCTATAGGATGGAGGTCAGGGCTTTGTGATGGCCACTCCAATACCTTGACTTTGTTGTCCTTAAGCCATTTTGCCACAACTTTGGAAGTATGCTTGGGGTCATTGTCCATTTGGAAGACCCATTTGCGACCAAGCTTTAACTTCCTGACTGATGTCTTGAGATGTTGCTTCAATATATCCACATAATTTTCCTCCCTCATGATGCCATCTATTTTGTGAAGTGCACCAGTCCCTCCTGCAGTAAACCACCCCCACAACATGATGCTGCCACCCCCGTGCTTCACGGTTGGGATGGTGTTCTTCCGCTTGCAAGCCTCCCCCTTTTTCCTCCAAACATAACAATGGTCATTATGGCCAAACTGTTCTATTTTCGTTTCATCAGACCAGAAGACATTTCTCCAAAAAGTACGAGCTTTGTCCCCATGTGCAGTTGCAAACCGTAGTCTGCCTTTTTTATGGCGGTTTTGGAGCAGTGGCTTCTTCCTTGCTGAGCGGCCTTTCAGGTTATGTCGATATAGGACTCGTTTTAATGTGTATATAGATACTTTTGTACCAGTTTCCTCCAGCATCTTTACAAGGTCCTTTGCTGTTGTTCTGTGATTGATTTGCACTTTTCGCACCAAAGTACGTTCATCTCTAGGAGACAGAACGCGTCTCCTTCCTGTGACGGCTGTGTGGTCCCATGGTGTTTATACTTGTGTACTATTGTTTGTACAGATGAATGTGGTACCATCAGGCATTTGGAAATTGCTCCCAAGGATGAACCAGACTTGTGGAGGTCTACAATTTTTTTATGAGGTCTTGGCTGATTTCTTTAGATTTTCCCATGATGTCAAGCAAAGAGGCACTGAGCTTGAAGGTAGGCCTTGAAATACATCCACAGGTACACCTCCAATTGACTCAAATGATGAAAATTAGCCTATCAGAAGCTTCTAAAGCCATGACATCATTTTCTGGAATTTTCCGAGCTGTTTAAAGGCACAGTCAACTTCGTGTATGTAAACGTCTGACCTACTGGAATTGTGATACAGTGAATTATAAGTGAAATAATCTGTCTGTAAACAATTGTTGGAAAAATTACTTGTGTCATGCACAAAGTAGATGTCCTAACCAAGTTGCAAAAACTACAGTTTGTTAACAAGAAATTTGTGGAGTGGTTGAAAAACGAGTTTTAATGACTCCAACCTAAGTGTATGTAAACTTCCGACTTCAACTGTATTGTGCTGACGTCGCTTCCAGAGGCAGATTTGAACTTAGTAGTGAGTGTTGCAACCGAGGACAGATGATTTTTAAGCGCTACGCACTTCAGCACTCAGCAGTCACATTCTGTGAGCTTGTGTGGCCTACCACTTTGCGGCTGAGCAGGGCAGAATGTTGACGAACTGACTTGTTTGAAAGGTGGCATCCTATGACGATGCCACTAAGCTCTTTCGTAAGGCCATTCAACTACCAATGTTTGTCTATGGAGATTGCATGGCTGTGTGCTCAATTTTATACACCTGTCAGCAATAGGTGTGGCTTAAATAGATGAATCCACTAATATGAAGGGGTGTCCACATGCTTTTGTGTATATATAGTGTATATAGCCCTCACCACCATGTCCCTTGTCAGAGAGTGTTATCATGACTTTTTGACCTTTATGCAACTGCACAATGGAGACTTTGAACAGATAACTACCCAGGATGTTTTCACCAACATATTACAACCCAGCAAGCACATTTGGTTTCTTGGAAGTTATGGGAACATATTTTTTTGGTTACCAATTGGTTCTGAGAAAGAAGCCATACATTTCCTGACCAGAAAAAAAATGAATGTTTTTGAAACGTTCTGAGAATGGAAGTGAAAATGTTGTCTGTTCTGGGACCATACATTTTTAGGTTACAGGGAAGTTCTGAGAACATTTTATTATGGTTCCCTGAAAGTTTTCCTGAGATATTTAATTAATGTTCTGAGAACAGATAGGACACATTAATTTGCTTAAGCAATCATGCAAACACATTTATTTTTTGTTGTGGCACGGCATCAGTGAGATTCTAACCTATGATCTTCCGTTCTCTATCCATGGAATTAGTCCACTGCACCACCTTAACTCGTACAAAGCTGTTAATTTTAGTCTATTCAAACAGACACCATTCCAAAAGAAACAATCACTCATTAAGATCAGGTATAGCAAAGTATTGGGCGCCACCAACACACTTAACAAAATAGAGGATAGGGAGAGTTTTTCTGACACAGACAGAATTTATATGATTTTAAATAACTTTCTTAGAACATTCTTTGAACGTTACTGTTTTCTTGTGTTTTTTATGGAAGGTTTTCTTAAACCTGCAGAAAACATTGATGTACTGAAATTCCCACAAAAGAACGTTGTTTCTGAACATTCTCTGAATGTTCTAAGAACATGACTTTAAATAGAACCATGAAGAAACCTGTAGAAATCATTATGCTGAAGTACTGAATTTCCCACAGAAGAACATTGTTTCTTAAGGTTCTTAGAGCAATTTGAGAACATGACTATAAATACAACCATAAGAAAACGTTATGCTGTAATGAAATACAGTACTGTGCAAAAGTTTTAGGCAGGTGTGAAAATATGCTGTAAAGTAAGAATGTTTTCAAAAATAGACACGCTAATAGTTTATATTTATCAATTAACAAAATGCAACGTGAGTGAACAGAAGAAAAATCTACATCAAATCAATATTTGTTGTGACCACCCTTTGCCTTCAAAACAACATCAATTCTTCTAGGTACACTTGCACACAGTTTTTGAAGGAACTTGGCAGGTAGGTTGGCCCAAACATCTTGGAGAACTAACCACAGTTCTTCTGTGGATTTAGGAAGCCTCAGGTGCTTCTCTCTCTTCATGTAATCCCAGACAGACTCGATGATCAGGGCTCTGTGGGGGCCATACCATCACTTCCAGGACTCCTTGTTCTTCTTTACCCTGAAGATAGTTCTTAATAACTTTCGCTGTATGTTTGGGGTCGTTGTCATGCTGAAGAATACATTTGGGGCCAATCAGATGCCTCACTGACGGTATTGCATGATGGATAATTATCTGCCTGTACTTGTCAGCATGGAGGAGACCATTAATTCTGACCAAATCCCCAACTTAAGTTGTAGAAATGCAGCCCTAAACTTGCAAGGAACCTCCACCACGCTTCACGGTTGCCTGCAGACACTCATTTGTGTACCGCTCTCCAGTCCTTCGGCGAACAAACTGCCTTCTGCTACAGCCAAATATTTCACATTTTGACTCATCAGTCCAGAGCACCTGCTGCCATTTTTCTGCACCCCAGTTCCTGTGTTTTCGTGCATAGTTGAGTCACTTGGCCTTGTTTCCACGTCGGAGGTATGGCTTTTTGGCCGCAAGTCTTCCATGAAGGCCACTTCTGACCAGACTTCTCCAGACAGTAGATGGGTGTACCAGGGTCCCACTGTTTTCTGCCAATTCTGAGCTGATAGCACTGCTGGACATCTTCTGATTGCAAAGGGAAGGAAGCATGATGTGTCTTTGATCTGCTGCAGTAAGTTTCCTTGGCCGACTACTGCATCTACGGTCCTCAACGTTGCCCGTTTCTTTGTACTTCTTCAAAAGAGCTTGGACAGCACATCTGGAAACCCCTGTCTGCCTTGAAATTTCTGCCTGGGAGAGACCTTTCTAATGCAGTATAACTACCTTGTGTCTTGTTGCTGTGCTCAGTCTTGCCATGGTGTATGACTTTTAACAGTAAACTGTCTTCAGCAACCTCACCTTGTTAGCTGAGTTTGGCTGTTCCTCACCCAGTTTATTCCTCCTACACAGCTGTTTCTGTTTCAGTTAATGATTGAGTTTCAAACTACATATTGAATTGATGATCATTAGCACCTGTTTGGTATAATTGTTTAATCATACACCTGACTATATGCCTACAAAATCTCTGACTTTGTGCAAGTGTACCTACAGGAATTTATGTTGTTTTGACGGCAAAGGGTGGTCACACCAAATATGGATTTGATGTAGATATTTCTTCTGTTCACTCACTTTGCATTTAGTTAATTGATAAATATAATCTATTAACATGTCTATTTTTGAAAGCATTCTTACTTTACAGCATTTTTTCACACCTGCCTAAAACTTTAGCACAGTGCAGTACCCACAGAAGAACTGGTAGCCTACTGATTTCTGTGTTTGTGCAAGTAGAAAGAACATGTTGACTCACCCTACTTGTAGAGAAATGCCATTGCCATCTTCCTCTTTCATATTGCCTAAACGGCCTATGACTCTGTCATACAGTACCAGCTTTTAGTTTTTGTTGGCCTAGGCTACCTGGCTAAAATGCTTGCTTGCTTTTGTGGGCAACAATGCGCCAGGCCAACTGGTTAACATTAGCCTACTACATCTAGCTACATGTTAAACTTCCATCCTCTAAGGCCAAGGGTACAATATATGAATGTAAGATTATACAGTAGAGATAATTAAGTAACCACAAGTCCAAATCCCTATCTCCATCCATAGCTAATTTGGAAAGGGACAATTTTATCTAGCTAGCTAGCCACCGGATGACAGCGACACCATGAGATGCAACAACTCACACTTTTTGCTGTCAACGAACATTCTGATGTAATGTTATTGGTGTGAAGCCAAATCATAAGTGGCTTCCCTTGACACTTTTTTTTGATGTGCTAGGACCATTCACAGCTGAGCTCAATCAGTTCAGCTCAACGCTGATTGGCTATTATTTTTATATTTTTTATCAAGAGAGGCCAAATGCTCGCTGGCTTCCCTTGCATTCAATGTCCTACGGTAGACAACAATGTCATACTATTTTTGACCAGATAGAATCAGATGGACAGGCTACACATACTGAGACAGAGGAGCACTGTTTAATTTGTTTGCATGATTTCTCCGGTGAGATACATTTAGCCTGTTGCGTATTGAAGGAAATTTATGAAACACAGAGAGTCGAAAGATAAATATTTAGTATGTTTTTGTCTTTTTTTATTTTTATTTTGGGGAAGCCTGGATTCCCTTGGCATGCATGAATACACGCCACTGGAAACATGTGGTTCTCAGAACGTTATGTGCTAGCTGGGAACTCTCAACAGAAATTTGACATTCCTAATTAAGTTAGGGAAACAAACATGACATTTCTTTGATAAAGCAATTTCTTGATGAAGCCTTTTGTTCATTCTTTGAAACATTCTTTCACGTGCTGATTTGGTAATAGTACTATATCTCTCTGTAGCTGAATTCTTGGACATTGTTTGCGTGTGTCAGGTTAAGTGAGTATACGGGAGACAAGACAGTTGGGAAATTCCCACAACAATGGAGTCCTCTTGAGTGTTCCGGAACACCTGACAGGGATAGGTTAAGGTCAAAGGGTGTGGGGTCACATGTCAGGGGTCTGTAAACCCCTGATACACAGTTACACAACATGTTGTCTGTTAGGGATGTAGGCTCACTGCTCAGCCACATGTGGGCATTGTATCCACTTAGACAGACCTCACTCTCCCTTCTCTCTTCTAGCATGTCCTTTGCCATGTCAACATATTCATATTAACACGTATGAGACTGTGTGTCTTGTGTATGTGCATGCTATTAAGTAAGATAGCATACGAAAAGAAAAGTGGACAGTGGAGATAAAAAAAAATTAATGACAGATGATAGAGGATGCATAGTGTTTAATGATATTATGTTTCCCTTCTGTATATTTCAGGTTAGACACTGCAAAAATCTCTTTACCACTTAGAAAGAACATGGTCATTCAACTTTTAATGTTCTCATTTGTTTCCTACTGTGAGAAAATACTGCTTGGGTTTTTCTTCTTTCTGTTTTTAAAATTCCAGAACAAAGTACTTCCTGTATCTCAACCACAAATGAGAAAACAAATACAGTGCATTCGGAAAATATTCAGACCCCTTCACTTTTTCCATAGTTTGTTACGTTGCAGCCTTATTATAAAATTGCTTAAATATTTTTTTTACTTCATCAATCTACACACAATATCCCATAATGACAAAGCGAAAACAGGTTTTTAGAAATTTTTGCAAATACAGAAATACTTTATTTTCACAAGTATTCAGACCCTTTGCTATGAGACTCGAAATTGAGATCAGGTGCATCCCGTTTCCACTGATCTTTTATTTTTTATTCATTTTTATTTAACCTTTATTTAACTAGGCGAGTCAGTTAAGAACAAATTCTTATTTACAATGACGGCCTACCAAAAGGCAAAAGGCCTCCTGCGGGGATGGGGGCTGGGATTAAAAATAAGAAAATACAAATAAATATAGGACAAAACACACATCCCGACAAGAGAGACAACACTACGTAAAGAGAGACCTAAGACAACAACACAGCATGGTAGCAACACAACATGACAACAACATGGTAGTAACACAACATGGTTGCAGCACAAAACATGGTACAAACATTATTGGGCACAGACAACAGCACAAAGGGCAAGAAGGTAGAGACAACAATACATCACGTAAAGCAGCCACAACTGTCAGTAAGAGTGTCCATGATTGAGTCTTTGAATAAAGAGATTGAGATAAAACTGTCCAGTATGAGTGTTTGTTGCAGCTCGTTCCAGTCGTTAGCTGCAGCGAACTGAAAAGACGAGCGACCAAGGGATGTGTGTGCTTTGGGGACCTTTAACAGAATGTGACTGGCAGAACGGGTGTTTTATGTGGAGGAACATCCTTGAGATGTTTCTACAACTTGATTGGAGTCCACCTGTGGTAAATTCAATTGATTGGCCATGATTTGGAGAGGCACACACCTGTCTATATAAGGTCCCACAGTTGACAGTGCATGTCAGCTCAAAAAACAATCCATGAGGTTGAAGGAATTGTCTGTAGAGTTCCGAGACGGGATTGTGTCGAGATACAGATCAAGGGAAGGGTACCAAAACATTTCTGCAGCATTGAAGGTCCCCAAGAACACAGTGGCCTCCATCATTCTTAAATGGAAGAAGTTTGGAAGCACCAATATTGAACTCTTTGGCCTGAATTCCAAGTGTCACGTCTGATGGCGCCGGAAGAAATGGCAGCAGTTTTACAGGCGCCCAACCAATTGTGCTATTATGTGGGTTTTTTTGCGTTATTTGTAACTTATTTTGTACATGATGTTTCTGCAACCGTATCTTACGGCAGAAAAGAGCTTCTGGATATCAGGACAGCGATCACTCACCTCGGATAAGACAAAGATTTTTTCTTCAACAAGCAAGACGCACAAGACATTCTCCAAACGCCCAACAGGGCCAACAGTCCCGTTATTTGCAAGAGGAAGCAACGCCGGTACAGAGGACAAAGAGCCGGATGCCTGGTCAGGACCCGGAAAAGGCGGATGGGAAAGCTGCCGTTACCGTCAATACTACTCGCCAACGTACAGTCATTGGACAATAACCTAGACGAGGTACGATCACGAATATCCTACCAACGGGACATCAAAAACTGTAATATCCTATGTTTCACGGAATCGTGGATGAATGACGGCATGGATATTCAGCTAGTGGGATATACGCTGCACCGGCAAGATAGAACAGCACACTCCGGTAAGACGAGGGGGGGCGGTCTGTGCATATTTGTAAACAACAGCTGGTGCACGAAATCTAAGGAAGTCTCTATATTTTGCTCTCCTGAAGTAGAGTATAGTGTGATAAATTGCAGGCCACACTACTTGCCTAGAGTAGCTATACTTTTTATGGCTGTTTATTTACCACCACAGACAGATGCTGGCACTAAGACCGCATTCAGTTGGCTGTGTAAGGAAATAAGCAAACAGGAAACCACTCACCCAGAGGCGGCGCTCCTAGTGGCCGGAAACTTTAATGCAGGGAAACTTAAATCAGTTCTACCTAATTTCTATCATCATGTAAAATGTGCAATCAGAGGGAAAAAAATTCTAGATCACCTGTACTCCACACACAGAGACGGGTACAAAGCTCTCCCTTGCCCTCCATTTGGTAAATCCGACCACAACTCTACCCTCCTGATTCCTGCATACAAGCAAAAATTGAAGCAGGAAGCACCAGTGACTCGGTCTATAAATAAGGGGTCAGATGAAGCAGATGCTAAACTACAGGACTGTTTTGCTATCACAGACTGGAACATGTTCCGGGATTCTTCCGATGGCATTGAGGAGTACACCACATCAGTCACTGGCTTTATCAATAAGTGCATTGAGGACATCGTCCCCACAGTGACTGTACGTACATACCCCAACCAGAAGCCATGGATTACAGGCAACAGTCACACTGAGCTAAAGGGTAGAGCTGCCACTTTCAAGGTGCGGGACTCTAATCCGGAAGCCTACAAGAAATCCATCAAACAGGCAAAGCGTCAATACAGGGCTAAGATTGAATCATACTACACCAGCTCCGACGCTCGTCTTATGTGGCAGGGCTTGCAAACTATTACAGACTACAAAGGGAAGCACAGCCGCGAGCTGCCCAGTGACACGAGCCTACCAGATGAGCTAAATCACTTCTATGCTCGCTTCGAGGCAAGCAACACTGAGGCATGCATGAGAGCATCAGCTGTTCCGGACGACTGTGTGAACACGCTCTCTGTACCCGACGTGAGTAAGACCTTTAAACAGGTCAACATACACAAAGCTGCGGGGCCAGACGGATTACCAGGACGTGTGCTCCAGGCATGTGCTGACCAACTGGCAGGTGTCTTCACTGACATTTTCAACATGTCCCTGATTGAGTCTGTATTACCAACATGTTTCAAGCAGACCACCATATTCCCTGTGCCCAAGAACACAAAGGCAACCTGCCTAAATGACTACAGACCCGTAGCACTCACGTCCGTAGCCATGAAGTGCTTTGAAAGGTTGGTAATGGCTCACATCAACACCATTATACCAGAAACTCTAGACCCACTCCAATTTGCATACCGCCCAAACAGATCCACAGATGATGCAATCTCTATTACACTCCACACTGCCCTTTCCCACCTGGACAAAATAAACACTTAGGTTAGAATGCTATACATTGACTACAGCTCAGCGTTCAACACCAGAGTACCCTCAAAGCTCATCACTAAGCTAAGGATCCTGGGACTAAACACCTCCCTCTGCAACTGGATCCTGGACTTCCTGACGGGCCACCCCCAGGTGGTGAGGGTAGGTAGCAACACATCTGCCATGCTGATCCTCAACACTGGAGCTCCCCAGGGGTGCGTGGTCAGTCCCCTCCTGTACTCCCTGTTCACCCACGACTGCATGGTCAGGCACGGCTCCAACACCGTCATTAAGTTTGCAGACGACACAACAGTGGTAGGCCTGATCACCGACAACGATGAGACAGCCTATAGGGAGGAGGTCAGAGACCTGGCCGGGTGGTGCCAGAATAACAACCTATCCCTCAACGTAACCAAGACTAAGGAGATGATTGTGGACTACAGGAAAAGGAGGACCGAGCTCGCCCCCATTCTCATCGACGGGGCTGTGGTGGAGCAGGTTGAGAGCTTCAAATTCCTTGGTGTCCACATCACCAACAAACTACAATGGTCCAAACACACCAAGACAGTTGTGAAGAGGGCACGACAAAGCCTATTCCCCTCAGGAAACTAAAAAGATTTGCCAGTTCTACAGCTGCAACATCGAGAGCATCCTGACTGGTTGCATCACTGCCTGGTACGGCAATTGCTCGGCCTCTGACCGCAAGGCACTACAGAGGGTAGTGCGTACGGCCCAGTACATCACTGGGGCTAAGCTGCCTGCCATCCAGGACCTCTACACCAGGCGGTGTCAGAGGAAGGCCCTAAAAATTGTTAAAGACCCCAGCCACCCCAGTCATAGACTGTTCTCTCTACTAGCGCATTGTAAGCGGTACCGGAGTGCCAAGTCTAGGACAAAAAGGCTTCTCAACAATTTTTACCCCCAAGCCATAAGACTCCTGAACAGGTAATCAAATGGCTACCCGGACTATTTGCATTGTGTGCCCCTGAACCCCTCTTTTTTACGCTGCTGCTACTCTCTTTTTATCATATATGCATAGTCACTTTAACTATATATTCATGTACATACTACCTCAATTGGGCTGACCAACCAGTGCTCCCGCACATTGGCTAACCGGGCTATCTGCATTGTGTCCCGCCACCCACCACCTGCCAACCCCCCTTTTTACGTTACTGCTACTCTCTGTTCATCATATATGCATAGTCACTTTAACCATATCTACATGTACATACTACCTCAATCAGCCTGACTAACTGGTGTCTGTATGTAGCCTCACTACTTTTATAGCCTCGCCTGTCTGTTTACTGTGGTTTTATTTCTTTACCTACCCATTGTTCACCTAATACCTTTTTTGCACTATTGGTTAGAGCCTGTAAGTAAGCATTTCACTGTAAGGTCTACACCTGTTGTATTCGGCGCACGTGACAAATAAACTTTGATTTGATTTGATGGAAACCAGGCACCGCTCATTACCTGGCCAATACCATTCCTACGGTGAAGCATGGTGGTGGCAGCATCATGCTGTGGGATGTTTCTCAATGGTAAGTTCTGGGAGACTAGTCAGGATCGAGGGAAAGATGAACAGAGCAAAGTACAGAGAGATCCTTGATGAAAACCTGCTCCAGAACGCTCAGGACCTCAGACTGGGGCAAAGGTTCACCTTCCAACAGGACAACGACCCTAAGCACTCAACCAAGACAACGCAGGAGTGGCTTCGGGACTAGTCTCTGAATGTCCTTGAGTGGCCCAGCCAGAGCCCGGACTTGAACCCGATCGAACATCTCTAGAGAGACCTAAAAATAGCTGTGCAGCGACGCTCCCCATCCAGCCTGACAGAGCTTGAGAGGATCTGCAGAGAAGAATTTGGAAACTCCCTAAATACAAATGCGCCAAGCTTGTAACCTCATACCAAAGAAGACTCGAGACTGTTATCTCTGCCAAAAGGTGTTTCAACAAAGTACTGAGTAAAGGGTCTGAATACTTATGTAAGTGCAATATTTCCGTTTTTTATTTTTAATGAATTTGCGAAAATTTCTCAATCTGTTTTTGCTTTGTCATTATGGGATATTGTGCGTCGATGAATGAGAGGGGGGAGGGGGGAAAGACTAACGTACCAAAATGTGGAAAAAGTCAAGGGGTCTGAATACTTTCCGAATGCACTGTACTTGAGTGTACTGTATAAAGGATGGCTTAGTTAAGTAGAACTCTCATAGGCTCTATGCTGTGTCATTGAAAGCCCTCCTCCATGCAGCTAGACTACAGCACAGAGTTTGTATCTATGGTTGCTTTAGTTGCTTTAGCCAGGCTTTAACAATGGTGAGAAAACTGGGTCTGGAATCAAAGAATGGGTGTGTGAAGGGAAAAGCAACCCTTTCAGCTGTTATGACTGTAGGAAGAAGAAAAAGAGGAAGCAGAAAGATGTCGAGAAGAAACCAGAGGGAGGAGTGGCCTTGAGGTCTTTTTAGCTTTTCTGAGAAACACAAACTTCTGATAAAAAATGGAGGGAGATGTATGACACGTATGTCTTGGAAGGACACACCCGACTCCCAGTTAGTATATCTTAGAACCCGACTGCCAAAAGATCTTTATCTGACATATAGCAAGACCATACTCATGTTAATGATACGGATAGTAACTCACTAAATTACCTTATGGGGCAGAGGGATAATTGTGTTTTCAGAAGGGCTAACTGTCTTCTATTTTCACTCTTATCCACTCTTTATCGTAAGAGGAGTAATTTTACAGTAAATATATATCACCTTTGTTTCTTCCAAGGAATAGCAGATGGTGATCAAGTAAATTGCACAATCTTCTCTTTAAAGGAAGTCCTCCCTAAATCTGGGGTTGGTCATACAAATCAAATGACGCCTGTGACTAGGCTTCTTAGTGTTCATGTACCGTATATGTGAATGGAACATTTAGGATAAACGACTCACATCCAGCATCCAGGATAGCCAACCCCAGCAGCAGAGAAGGATTTATCCCTTTTCCAAACACACTAACAGACATGCACCGACGCGAGCATGCACACACGTACATATGCCAGGCAGACAAACACGTACATATGCCAGGCAGTCACACATGTACATACACAAGGCACACACACTAACATTTGTTGCGACACTCTACCTTCTTATTCATTCTCACTGTCACATCATCCTAATCTCAATCAGAGTCCTGCTTTATTATTGAACCATGAGGAAACAGCTCTTTAGCTTTACAACAACATCCTATTTACCAATAACCAAACTCCTCAGTGACTTCAGGATGCAAGTCTCATTACTTCAAATACTAAACAGCAGTGCATACAGCCACACAGTTTGAGACTAGCTTTGCAGTTTGTGTTGAACTCAACAGGGTGCAGACTGGCGTCTGAATGGGGAATGACCCTTAATCGTCACTGCTTTGCTAACATTACTGAGAGCTCCAACTCTGCCCTTGCCATCCAAATACTGAACCAGTGCCAAGGGCCAGAGGCTGTGAAAAGGGAAGAGGCAGTCAGGGGGGAAGAGCCTGAGTTAACCTCCGTGGCTCATGTTTCTACGGGGCACTAATGGACGCCTGTCATCGTTACGGACTGAAACAGGAGGGCGCCTGCCAGCTGTGTGACCCCCATAAAACAGAGCAGGAAATCCTAGCAGGGAAATGAGAGTGAAGGAGAGAGGAACTCCTGCTCGTTTCTCTTCTCTCCTTCAACTCTACTCTCTCTCTCTCTTTTCCCTGTTGTCTTTCTCACATGACCAGTTTCAATCTTTGACCTCCAGCTTACTGCTGCTGCACTCTGTTTATTAAGCACTACATGAATTAACTTCCATGTTCCCCTCTCTGCCAATAAACTGCTATGTCACCACAATGAAAAGAAAAAAATAGAAAAAACTGTTTACTGTAAGAACTGTCAGGAGCTTCAGAAGAACAAGGGTGGGAATTGGACACTAGGTGATTTTAGGTCTCTGAATTGTACAATTGATTTAACCGTTACATTGTGCTCATGTCTAGATTTTGAGCTAATATTCAAATAATATACATAAACTCCATTGAATTCTTGTCACAGTTGTTGAGGGCCTTTAAACTGTGAACTACTATATGCAGAGCGTTACCTTTGCTCTGTCTCCAAAGTCCAGGGTCAGTAATTGTCTCATCCCTCTCAGAAGTACTCAGAGAAACATGACTGCTGCTTTATCAGGGGGGATCCTTATCAGATCCTCAGTGACTCACGCCTGTAAACACGCAGAAGACAGGACTGTCTCCTGGTGCTCTATTACATCAAACCAGATAGCTTGCCACCTTTATTATAGCACTGGAGCTACACATTAATCTGGATCACGAGTCTCCTCTGCTGAAGCCTGCTGAAGCTGTCATGTGATAAACTGGGTAATTTACGGTAGTGCCATCATAATTACAATACAGCCCTTCAAGATGTGGCCATCTTGGCTTGAAGACGTGCATTTTATTGTAGGCCCAAGGGATTAGATAAAAACACAAGACAAAACAGTGTCACTTATGACTTGAGAGACTTGACTAATGCGTTTAGGATTCATACAGTACTTTCAATAATGATCCTAATGTGCATGTTTGTGAACATGTTTGTGTGTGTGCATGTGTAATCTGTGCATGATTCAGACTGGCACAACTCTGCACAGACAGGACTGGACATCCTGAGCGGAAACCACCGCTGCCCGAGCTGCATTTTCCTGCACCACACAACCCACTCTCTCAAAGAGTCACTTGACTGGACCCTCATATAGGAAGTGAAAGAGGAAGCCCCCCCATTCCATCCTCTATTCCACTCTTTGCTGCGCTGTTCACGTGAAGCCACAGATAGACAGGTCATCCATTGCACAATAACAATAGTTAAGTTGGAAATAACTGGCTCTGACTGGTAATGTCCTGCTGCTGTAGATGTCAAATGTCTGGTCAGTGGATGGTATTATCATGGAAATATCCTCAGCAAGCAGGTGAATTATGAAAAATCATACTTTTACTGTAACTGTTGGCAGGAGAGGCATTTGCTGTGACAAATATTATACCCTTGGCCTTGCTGTTGTATGGGGTTAGCTACTGATGTAGGATCTTCATTTGATCCAGTTTGCTACAGCAGGAAAACAATCCTGCAGCATCAGGAAATGTGAATTATTTTATGTGGATTATATTTAATGGACATTTTTGTAGGGGTTAATACATTTTTTGTAAGGGGAAATCAGGTCTGAAATTTCAACGTAGAAATGACAAACTTCAGAAGCCTTTTTAAACCCCAAATACACTACAAATTAAGATCCTACTTCTGTTAAGGATGGGTATGACTGTGAGGATGGTGGATTGGCTTGAAGTTTGAGTAGAAAAGGCCCCCTTTGCCCCGCACCCCTCTCTTACTGACGCCCTGGCTGTGTTCATTGGTGACACTGCCTCTCCCCACACAATGGCGCACATCCCTGACATTCCTATGTCTGTGCCCACTGTCTGTGGAGAAGCCAGGCCTCGGCAAATCAGCACAAAGCTCCAAGAGCAGGACTCCATTTGCCTGCCCCATCCCCCATCACACAATCACCGTCACTACAAACAAGAACAGTAACCTAAAATCATGTTATCACCTTTGTTTACACATTTCTATTGAGCAATAGAATTTAAAGTGAATCAGTCCCTTCAGATGTATTACATTACAAATGTAACTAAACCAGCTGTAATAACTGACGATGACACTTTAAAATGGTCTACTCTACTGTGATGACCTGCTGGTATCATTGAAGGTCAACTGTTTGTGAATTTGAAAGGAGGTGGCTGATGATGCTTGCCCTCCTCCTCTCTTTATATTTTCCTCCCTCAACCACTCTTTCTCTCAATATATCTCTGTTTCTCTTGTTCTTTCCATCCATATATTGTGTTTGTAAACCATTTATCTCCTTCTCTCCATCTCTCGTCTATTTTCTCTATCCACCATTCTCTCCGTCTCTCTTCAACTCTCTCTCTCGCTGACGCCACAGAGAAGCAGACACCTTTCATCCTGCTGACTCAGTAATCAGCCTGAGGCGGTGGGTGTGTGGTGGGGGTGTTGGTGGCAGCGAGCGAGCGAGGAGGGGGAAGTGCTGGGCTCCCACATCAGGCACACTAGCCTATCACATGCAATGAAAAAGAGCTGGCTAATGGCTTTTAGAATGGTGTCCTGCAAGCTGTGTTACAGGAGCACAAACCGCTGTCTCCTCTCTTTCAACAATCTACTTCATACTAAACACAGTGACTGTCACATGCAGGCAGATATGCAAGCACGCATGCATACACACACACACACACACAAATCCACTGTAATTGCACTGGTTATTACAGTAAATAGATGGAAATCAAAGGATTGCTACGTATTCAGATCTTGGGAGTGGGTCCATGCCTGATTCACATCTTCCTGCTCCTGTGTAACACATTGGTGACGGCAAGCAGAAGACACTACAAACAGACCACTTGATCCTCACCCTGGGCAGTGGAATGACCTTCCGGGAATCTGCCTACTGTTTTCAGTGGGAAAGTGCTTTTGCACCTGTGCTCTGTTTCTGAGGCAGTTCACACACTGCACAGAGGGTAAGGTCAACACTGTGAGGTCATATACTGTATGAGTGGAGGAGAAACAGTCAGCCAGGTTAAAGGTTAAAGCCATTAGTATAACACCTGCTCATCTGAACTCTTGAGAAAAAAAATTAAAGGAAAAAAGAACACTGAGGCAACACTTTTTTTCAACGTTCAATCTATTGAAAATCTCTCTTTTGGATGCTATTTTATTGTATTTACTAAACAGCCCTCAGTGAGTAAATGTAAATATCTTACCAAAAACAACTACACACTTTTTATTATAAAGTTTAGCAAAAATGATACAAGCCTATTTAGGATAAATGTTAAATACATTGGCTGGTACAGTATGGGTACACATTGTTACGTAGTACTTACAAATATTAAATATCTTTGCAACTTGCCCAATTTCAGAGATTTACAATAAAACTAGTGTGATCAACATTGAGGGAAGGTTTAATACAATCAATTTAAGTTTGTTTGCAAATGTAATGGATGTAAAAAACAACAACATTATAATCAATGTGCAGTCACACTAACCATGTTGTACAAATGTGTATATAATGTGTAATTAAGCAGTCATATAACAGTACACTTGTCTCGTTTGTAAGTCGCTCTGGATAAGAGCGTCTGCTAAATGACTTAAATGTAAATGTAAATATGTGTAGAGAAGGACCAAGGCGCAGGGTGAGTATCGTTCCACATCTTTATTAATATGTGAAACTTAGCCAAAATACAAAAACAATAAAGAATAAACATGCACTAACTCAAAATAATATCCCACAAACACAGGTGGGATAAACATGATCCCCAATTAGAGACAACGATGACCTCTAATTGGGAATCATACAAAAAAACAACATAGAAAAAAGAAACTAGAACCCAACATAGAAATAAATAAACTAGATAAACCCCCCCAGTCACGCCCTGACCTACTCTACCATAGAAAATAAGAGCTCTCTATGGTCAGGACGTGACAGTACCCCCCCCAAAGGTGCGGACTCCGGCTGCAAAACCTGAAACCAAAAGGGAGGGTTAGTGTTGGTGGCGGCTCTGGTGCAGGACGAAGAACCTTCTCATCCCGCGGATCCTCCAGCATCGGAGGCGGCTCAGGTGCGGGACGAATAACCTGCTCATCCCCCGGATCCAGCCATGGACCCAGACTGAACGCTGTGCCTGGACTGGGCACCAATGCAGAAGAAGTCTCTGGCCTTTGAGCTGGACTGGACGCCATGCTCAGACTGGGTATCGGCGCAGGGGAAGGCTCCAGCCATGGAGCTGAAGGTTCCGGACCGTGGAGAGTCTCAGGAGGTTCCGGACCGTGGAGCGTCTCAGGAGGTTCCGGACTGTAGATCTTCACCGGGGACTCCGAACCGTAGATCGCCGCAGAAGGTTCCGGACTGGGAACCCCCGCTGGAGGCTCCGGACCGCCGACCGTCGCTGGAGGCTCCGGACCGCCGACCGTCGCTGGAGGCTCCGGACCGCCGACTGTCGCTGCAGGCTCCGGGCCGTGGATCATCGCTGGAGGCTTCGGGCCGTGGATCGTCGCTGGAGGCTTCGGGCCGTGGATCGTCTCTGGAGGTTCCGGACCTTGGGCCTTCTCAGGAGGTTCCGGACCGTAGGCCGTCTCAGAAGGTTCCGGACCGTAGGCCGTCTCAGAAGGTTCCGGACCGTAGGCCGTCTCAGGAGGTTCCGGACCGTAGGCCGTCTCAGGAGGTTCCGGACTGTGAAACGTCGCCGGAAGCTCTGGACTGGGAACTGTCGCCGGAAGCTCTGGACTGGGAACTGTCGCCGGAAGCGCTGGACTGGGAACTGTCGCCGGAAGCGCTGGACTGGGAACTGTCACCGGAAGCGCTGGACTGGGAACTGTCACCGGAAGCGCTGGACTGGGAACTGTCACCGGAAGCTCTGAACTGGGAAGGCGCACTGGAGGCCTGGTGCGTGGAGCTTGAACAGGTAGTGCCAGACTGGTGACACACACTTCAGGGAGAGTGCGAGGAGCAGGCACAGGACGTACCTGACTGGGCAGGCGCACTGGAGGCCTAGTGCGTGGAACTGGCACAGGTGGCGCCAAACTGGTGACACACACTTCAGGACAAGTACGGGGAGCAGGCACAGGACATACCTGACTGGGCACACGCACTTCAGGGAGAGTGCGAGGAGCAGGCACTGGACTGGGAAGGCGCACTGGAGGTCTGGAGCGTAGAGCTGGCACAATCCGTCCTGGCTGGATGCTCACCTTAGCCTGGCAAGTGCAGGGCGCTGGCACAGGACGCATTGGGCTGTGAATGCGCACTGGAGACACCGTGCGTATCACCGCAAAACATGGTGCCTGACCACCGGTCACACGTTCCCCATGGTGAGTACGGAGAGTTGGCACAGGACGCACTGGGCTGTGAAGGCGCACTGGAAACCTGGTGAACTAAGAACAGATATTGCCCTTGGTTCCCTCCAGACCTGACTGCCCTCAACCAGAACAAAAACATCCTGTGGCATACTGCACTAGCATCAAATAGTCCCCGCGATATGCTACTTTTCAGGGAAGTCAGGAACCAATACACACAGTCAGTTAGGAAAGCAAAGGCTAGCTTTTTCAAACAGAGATTTGCATTCCTGTAGCTCTAACTCCAAAAAGTTCTGGGACACTGTAAAGTTCATGGAGAATAAGAGCACCTCCTCCCATTTGCCCACTGCACTGAGGCTAGGAAACACTGTCACCACTGAAATCCACAATAATCAAGAATTTCAAGAAGCAATTCTCTACGGCTGGCCATGCTTTCCTCCTGGCTATCCCAACCCCGGCCAACAGCTCCGCACCCCCCACAGCTACTTGCCCAAGCCTCCCCAGCTTCTCCTTCACCCAAATCCAGATAGCAGATGTTCTGAAAGAGCTGCAAAATGTTGACCCGTACAAATCAGCTGGGCTAGACAATCTGGACCCTCATTTTCTAAAATTATCCGCTGCCATTGTTGCAACACCTATTACTAGTTTGTTCAACCTCTTTCGTATCGTCCGAGATTCCTAAAGACTGGAAATCTGCCACGGTCATCCCCCTCTTCAAAGGGGGAGACACTCTCGACCCAAACTGTTACAGACCTATATCCATCCTGCCCTGCCTTTCTAAAGTCTTCGAAAGCCAAGTTAACAAACAGATCACTGACCATTTTGAATCCCACCGTACCTTCTCCGCTGTGCAATCCAGTTTCAGAGCTGGTCACGGGTGCACCTCAGCCACGCTCAAGGTACTAAACAATATCATAACCGACATCGATAAAAGAAAGTACTGTGCAGCCGTCTTCATCGACCTGGCCAAGGCTTTCGACTCTGTCAATCACCGTATTCTTATCGGCAGACTCAACAGCCTTGGTTTCTCAAATGACTGCCTCACCTGGTTCACCAACTACTTCTCAGATAGAGTTCAGTGTGTCAAATCGGAGGGCCTGCTGTCTGGACCTCTGGCGGTCTCTATGGGGGTGCCACAGGGTTCAATTCTCAGGCCGACTCTTTTCTCTGTATATATCAATGATTTCGCTCTTGCTGCAGGTGTTTCCCTGATCCACCTCTACGCAGATGACACCATTCTGTATACATCTGGCCCTTCTTTGGACACTGTGTTAACAAAACTCCAAACGAGCTTCAATGCCATACAACACTCCTTCCATGGCCTCCAACTGCTCTTAAACGCTAGTAAAACTAAATGCATGCTCTTCAACCGATCGCTGCCCGCACCCGCCCGCCCGACTAGGATCACTACTCTAGACGGTTCTGACATAGAATATGTGGACATCTACAAATACTTAGGTGTCTGGCTAGACTGTAAACTCTCCTTCCAGACTCATATTAAGCATCTCCAATCCAAAATTAAATCTAGAATCGGCTTCTTATTTCGCAATAAAGCCTCCTTCACTCACGCTGCCAAACATGCCCTCGTAAAACTGTCTATCCTACCGATCCTTGACTTCGGCGATGTCATTTACAAAATAGCCTCCAACACTCTACTCAGCAAACTGGATGCAGTCTATCACAGTGCCATCGTTTTGTCACCAAAGCCCCATATACCACCCACCACTGCGACCTATATGCACTCGTAGGCTGGCCCTCGCTACATATTCGTCGCCAGACCCACTGGCTCCAGGTCATCGTCGCTAGGTAAAGCTCCACCTTATCTCAGCTCACTGGTCACCATAACAACACCCACACGTAGCATGCCCTCCAGCAGGTATATCTCACTGGTCATCCTCAAAGCCAACACCCACTTTGGCCGCCTTTTCTTCCAGTTTTCTGCTGCCAATGACTGGAACGAATTGCAAAAATCGCTCTAGTTGGAGACTTATATCTCCCTCACTAACTTTAAGCATCAGCTATCTGAGCAGCTTACCAATCGCTGCAGCTGTACATAGCCCATCTGTAAATAGCCCACCCAACTACCTACCTCATCACCATATTGTTTTTATTTACTTTTTTGCTCTTTTGCACACCAGTATTTCTACTTGCGCATCATCATCTGCACATCTATCACCTCAGTGTTAATTTGCTAAATTGTAATTATTTCGCTGCTATGGCCTATTTATTGCCTTACCTCCTTACTCCATTTGCACACAATGTATATAGATTTTTCTATTATGTTATTGACTGTACTTTTGTTTATCCTATGTGTAACTCTGTGTTGTTTTTTGTCACACTGCTTTGCTTTATCTTGGCCAGGTCGCAGTTGTAAATGAGAACTTGTTCTCAACTGGCCTACCTGGTTAAATAAAGATGAAATAAAAAATATAAAAATGCTGCAGAATTGTTTTGGTAACCTTCCCCAGATCTGTGCTTCGACACAATCCAGTCTCAATGCTCTACGGACAATTCTTTCGACCTCATGGCTTGGTTTTTGCTCTGACATGAACTGTCAACTGTGGGACCTTATATAGACAGCTGTGTGCCTTTCCAAATCATGTCCAATCAATTGAATTTACCACAGGTGGACTCCAATCAAGTTGTAGAAACATATCAAGGATGATTAATGCAAACAGGATGCACCTGAGCTCAATTTCCAGTCTCTTAGCAAAGGGTCTGAATATTTATGTGAATATTTATACATTTGCAAAAGATTCTAAAAACCTGTTTTCGCTTTGTCATTATGGGGTATTGTGTGTAGATTGCTGATCATTTAAAAAAAAAAAGGCTGTAACGTATTTTTTTGTTGTTGAAAAAGTCAAGGGGTCTGAATACTTTCCGAAACCACTGTAAATTCATTAACACTTCCATTGTTTAACACCTCCCTAATTTGAACTGCAAACAGCCACCATGGTTTAACAACTCCCCCCACCCCTCCCATTTGGCCAGTGACCCACTGTTATGTATAAAAGGGGTATTTATACCTGCAAGAAAGTGGTAAATAAGAGGCTGTTTGAAAGTGGGTCATATACACGTTACGAGTAATATACCACATATCCTGTGTGAAACGGGCATTATCTCCACCACACAGCCCCAGACAGTGAGTCTTCAGTGTCTTCACATCCAGTGGTCCCTCAGGAAGCAACCATCAATGAAGGTCAAAGGTCAGCATACAGAAAAAAGAGACACTCCACTTTCATGTCACAAGCCAAATTAGTGCATTGTATGCAAGAGTGTTTATTATTAGGGCTAACTTTTGTATTATAATTTTTTCTATCAAGTCAGTAGACTGTGTGTAAAACATAAATAAATACAATTTTATATTTTCACTATATAGCCAATAAACCTGTTGCTGTTAAATCACAGTCCCAATAACCTGGAATGTTATAATGTACATTGGGGACTTTCACTGCTCTTTATTGCACACAGGTGAATGAGTAAGATGTTGAAGGAGTGCGTCTTAGTTATCATAAATGCTGTATTGGGCATCATGAGCTGTTTGCGTGATTTAGTATATGCACAGACCAGACATTTAAAAAGGCTTCCACAGCTTTCTTGGAGCCTGATATACAATGCGTTCACTCCAGGTGCAAAGTTCACACTTGTTTTCTCAGATGGAATGGATCCTAGACGTTATTGTATCGTGAAAGAAAGGAGTGTAAATGGAGAGACATTTGTTTTAATCAATCAATCACTCAATAACCTTTTTTTATAAAACACATTTGTCACAGCTTTGGATTTGGTGTTTTATGGAGCTCCTTCTTGTTGTAATAAATGTCCTTCTTTCCACATCAATAAGCCAAATTAAAAGTGAGCAAGATGACTTGCGTTCCTTTACATTTTGTCTGCCTGTCGCACTACACTTCTCCTTTATACAGAGATGAGTCAAATAATAATCATACTGCTAAGTGTTAAAACAATATGGCCACATAAAGCAAACCTTTGTCTCTATAAAAAAATATATATTCTGGAGAAAGAAAATATCACGGAATTCTAAAGCCACTGGCTTCCATGATCTATTCATGTAATCGATGAAAGAATACATAAGTGAGCCAGGAAAATGTTTATAAGTGGATCGAACAATTACTCAACAGACTAACACAAAGAAGTATTAATGGCTTTATTGATCTAAAGCAGATGACAAATGATTTCAACACAGCTGGATAGGGAACAAAAAAAACGATGGTCATTTGCAGGCAATAATGCATCAATAATATTTTTTTCTAAATCTAGCTCTATTTCTTGTACAATTAACAAAAATGTCTGTGAAAGAAAAACAACACAGTTTTAAGCCACATCTAGCCAGCAGAACCAGGTCCTCAAAATGCAATGTGAGTAAAAGGATGTCCAGCACAAGGAGATAGACGCATCATCATCAACCATGTATTCATTATATTTGTTAGAATAGAATTATCACAGAAAAGCACTTGACTGAAGATCTGAACACAAATAAGTACGACCACTTCCAAGTGTTTTGATGGATGAATCAATGTAAGACAAAATTGAGAGGTAGCCTACATGAAGCCAAAATTAATATTATGATTCTCATATGTAATGTCATTTCATAAGACTGGTTATTCAATTTAACAAAAGTAAGAGGAACTATTTCAAGTATGTTCATGAAGATGTGTGTGGCAAAGTAGCCTACAACAGCCAAGTTTAGGCCTACTAAATAGACAGTACCATACATGTCCAGCATGCATGATTGGTTATAGATTCATATTACAAATCTGACTTATTATCGTAATAATTTTAAAAGCTGAATTAGATGATAGGTTTGCATCAAGAACTAGTATGAAATCATTAATATTGTTAAAACAAATAAGCATATCAATAAAAAAAAATCAGTAAAATAGATTTTGTGGCTGTTACAAAGAATAAACTCACATAAAAAACTCGGGCGAGGAAGGATTGTCACTGGTAGACCCAGTTTCATGGTAACCATTAGACCCAGTCAATTTCTCGCATTTGAGTTTATATGCGTCCCTCTCGCGTGCCAGCCGGTTGAGCTCGTTCTTTAACTGCTCCACCTGTGTGACGAGGCTGGTCTTCTCATGCTCCAGAACGTGTTTCAGCTGAACACGTTTGTAGCGGCAGGATTGTGCATAACCGCGGTTTTTCAGGGTTCGGCGCTTCTGCTTCAGACGCATCACGTCGTCCTTGGTCAGACCCCTCAAGTGCCGATTGAGCTCCCTCACTGACATAGACACCAGCTGGTCGTCGGAGAAGCCGCTCTCCACGTTGAGTCGTCTGTCGTGGCGATTCTGCTGATGGAGGTGGTGCGCACTTTGCTGCGAGTCGGGTGAGTGCGGAGCCGAGTAGTCGAGGTCGTGCTTGTTGTGGTTATATTGATTTTGGCAGTGCATATCTTGCATATCAGGGGGACCCGAGAGGGCGTCGGGTTGACGGTTAAGTCCAGGGTACTGCTGGGCATGACCGTTGAGGTTATGTGCCGCCCCGTACCCTTCGAAATCTGATTGGAGAGCCTGTTGGTGACCGTGTAGAGGGGGTTGGTGCCCGTGGACTGTGGTACCGATGAGGGCCTCAACTGCGTCCTCAGGTGTCAGGCCAAAAGTGTTGGGATACATTTGCTGAGAATAACCTCCACTGCTGGGCGTCCAGTAAAGATCATCATCTGGGTTCCTCTGCTCACCCGGATTATAACTCGGTGATGAGGGCACCGAACTGCAAGGGGTGCTGACCGGGGTGGAGGAGACTGAGTCCGGTCTCTGGAGCTCGCTGCACGGCCCAAAGAATGAGCGGTCGATCCCCTGCATTGTTTCTTTCTTCACATCGAACTTCATCAAGTCGAACGCACTGACATAACCCAAAGGGTTTTTCGGCAGACCCAGGTTTGTTTGCGATTCGGCGGTCATTATTTTCTGGATCTATTTGTCTTGGCCACATCCAAGGGTCACAAAACTCAATTCTCTCATGCAGTCTTTTGCAACAATTTCACTGTTGGTAAGACGTTTTATACAATCAGTAAGTCCGTCAAATGAAATCTACAGTGAAAATACGCGTGCGAAAAAATGGAAAGAACCCCGTCCTCTTCACTCAAAAGTTTAGAAACACATACAGTAGCATATTAATCGGACAGAAGAAAAGTGCTCAGAGTCCACGGCGGGGCCAAGAGCTCTCTGCATGTGTGTAGCGCTACTGGTTTATGCTTGCGAGCGCACTTTCTTCATAAAGAACCGTTGCATGATGTCACACGGTATAGACTACACCTCCATGCTCCTCTCCAATAAAAAGACGGCGAGAAGGGCAATTTGCATAATAGCTGATGTATGTGTTTTGACAATCCAGCAGAGGTTGAATGTAGAATGTAGCCCACATTTTTTTACATAGACCTGCAGACATATTGTACACGTTTTCTAGGCTACTGTGGCCTACTTCTTTATTTAATTTGTGCATACGTTTCTCTTTCTTTCACACTTTCCCTCGCCAATTGATGTATTAAAAGTGTTTATTTTTAAAGACCATTTAGGAACTGATGCTGGAATGCAAAGCATCTGAGGACTAAATAGGTTATGTTAATTCTGTAGGCTATATGTCCAGGGATATATATATTGTAGTCAATACGGCTAGTAAATAAACATTTAGTCGCCCTAAATGACCATATGACTTTCCATATAAATAACATAAAAGCATCACGGTTTTAAAGTCACAGTTATATTTGGACAACGGTGCTTATATTTAAGGGGAAGTTCATTCTGCAAAAAGACAATTAAGAATTCTAATAGAGCTGTTGTGCTTTTTGAATAATCCACCACCACACATAATAAACAAATAGCCTATCCTATCTCTAATCCATGAGTAGCCCATTGCAAATAAATGTTTATATTCCACTTGCATGTGTTATTATTTGATTTCTCTTTACATGATATGAAAAGCACAAAGGGTTGATCATAGAGCTAGAAATAGGCTAATTGTAAATAACTGTATTTCTATGGGGTTTCTCCTGAGAGTGGGCAGCCAAATGTCATATTTATGGATCTATGCTGACCCCTTGAGGTGATATGAGGTAAAACTACATTCTTGCCCCTCAGTGTATACTGAACTGTGAATGAAAACTAGTTGTCTGATAGCTACCCCGTTCTTTTTTAATTAAAACAAACTGTGAATGTTGGCTTTTTTACACAGTAGCCTATACCAGGTAAGTATGATAATGGTGGCTTGTGATTTTCTCAGCACATCACATATTGTACTTTCTTGTAGCCTTCTCTCCCTCTGTTTGTGTGTGTGTGTGTTTATACATAACATCTATCCAACATGGTCAGAGGGTGCTGCTGGGCACTGGTTATTTGGTAAACATACAGGCTTCTAATGAAATGAGTAGTTTTTTTCAGACCAGTGACAGTAAAGGAACATGGAGAAAATGAGAAGCAGCATAAACAGAAAATCAATGGCCAGACTGCACAAGACTAAAGTTATGATTGCTGGAGAACAACTGAGGTATGAGAGAGAAAGTGAGAGAGAACGAGAGAGAGAACGAGAGAGAGAGAAGAGAGAGATTGGCTTTCTTTATGGTTATTCTACCTGTTGAAACGTACTGTGTGGAAATCCGACAAGCTCCTTCCAGATATAGTAGTTTGCATATTTCCTTCAGCTGACCTTCCAATTTAATGTAAACATTTAATTATAAGAGATACAATATATCATATAGAAATGTCAACTGAAACTGATTCAATTCATGTTTGAATTTATTTCTTAATGCGCCCTTATCTACTTATAGTAGTTATAGCTGCTTTTATTCAACATTTTACCTCACTGCAAGGTTGAGGCTGCATGATGGCAAACTGATCAAGGATCGACGGTACCATCTGCGCACTTACCCCAACTGCATTGTGGCCCAAGAGCTTACAGACTGGTTGATCAGCAACAAGGAAGCTCCCGATCGGGCCACAGCGGTCTACCTCATGCAACACTTGATGGACCATGACATTGTGCACCATGGTAGGGCACCACAATAACATTCCTCAGGGGATATAAAATGCATAGTAGCTTTTCCAAGAGCTTATAGCCCTGACACAGGACAAAGTGCATATCCAACTCCTATAATGCAGTTTCTCACAAGAGCATAAGAGCTTTGCCAAGATACTAACATTGATAATTGATATGGGAGATCCAAAATGCTGAACCATAAAGTAGGGCAATGTGAAGACACTCTCAGGACGTTTCCTTTGTCTCTCTTCCACTCTGATCTCTTTAGTTTGTGACAAGCACTCTATATTCAAGGATGCAAAATTGCTGTACCGTTTCCGTAAGGATGATGGCACATTTCCATTTAACACCGAGGTGAAGGTCTTCATCCGAGGACAACGATTGTATGAGCAGTAAGAACTACTTATCTCTATCTGGTAGGAATAAGTGTCCTTGCTGAGGTCAAACCTATCCACATCATCTGTATTATGTTCTCAGTATGTGCTAGTTATGGTGATTATGGACTGAAACTTGAAACTTTACCAACTGTATACACAAGTTTGTGTGTAATTGTTCCATTCATTCTGTCTCTGGAGTGCCAAATGAATGTGACCTGATTTGTGTGTCTGTGTTTTGCAGTCTAATAACTGGCAGAGACTCCATTCTGCAACTAAGGGAGGAGCAGGGTGTTGCATACCAGCACTCCATCCCTGGCTGCCAGTTGATGGACTGGTTGTTACAGAATGGAGAGACAGAGAGTAGGCGCCAGGGTTTGGAGTTCTGCCGTGCTTTGCTAGAGCATGGCATCATTCAGCATGGTGAGTTATGTTACCTTTTAACCTTTGGCTGATAACATTGGAGGTAATACTGTTTCCATAGCCTCTCACAGTTGATCGCCTACTCAAATTACTTCTATCAGAAAATTAGTACGATACTTTTCCTCTCTCCTCTTCCCAATTCCCATTAGTGTCAAAGAAGTACGACTTCTTTGACAGTAGATTACTGTATCAGTTCTGCATCAATTTTCGCCGCCGGCGCCACCTGTCTGAGCTCTTGAATGAAACTGAGCGAGACAAAAAGGAAGGTGCATCAGTGCATGCACTGGAGGACAACCATGCCGACAGCCCCTTTGTCCTGCCCAAGATCCCCCCACAAGAGGAACACAGTGGGTTTCAATCTGGTAAATGCAAACATAAAAACAAAGCAAGAGCTCTAAAATACTTCATATACACATTTCTTCCAAGGTTGCCTATACTGTTGTGACACAGTGGATGAGCTGTTTATGCATACATGCATGCATTTATGTCTGACCTCTCATAGCAGTGCAGCCCACTAAACCATTGAAGATGATACCCAATGTGCATCAGGCCATTTTGAACTCTCTGCAGCTACATGCTAGTGGATATTTACCCCCTGCCACACTCTCCTCTGCCCCAGTGGTGAGATGCAATCCAAAATCAGGTCAGATCGTCCCTCTGTTCTTTTTTGACATAATTAGTTCTGTTCAGGCTTACACAGATGTAGTCTCTCTAAGCAGTTAGTTTCTGATTAAGGGCAAAACATAATGTTTTAACCGAAAAGTATAACATTTAAAAATAGTTATATTGAGCAAGAGCGCCTACTTTTTCTGACCTGCCAAGTCTCCCAGAGGGCAACATGGTTTAGCAATGCTATTGATAAAATCATGTATTTAAACACCGAAATGAAAACTCTACATTGGTTTTGACAGTGCTTAAGAGGAATGTAACATGTGAGGAGCTACTGTCCCCAGGTGCACCCTTCATCAAGAAAGTGTTGACGGTGAGCTATAAGGCCAATATACTGTATGTCCTTCCTCTTTCTAGTCTAGTCTCTATTGGGGAAGTAAATATGTATTTAGCCCCCTCATACCAGTGTTTTGCATCTCAGGTGATGGGAGATGCAGTGGGCTGGGGCTTTGTGATCAGAGGTGTGGCTCCAGTTTACGTCCAGGCAGTTGATCCTGGAAGCCCTGCTGCTGCTGCAGGGGTTAAGGTAACACAAACACATACAAAAAATAGTTACACACACAGTAATATATGAATATGTGTTTATCATGACATTCTCCTGTACTTCTACTTCTATGCCTAGGTGCGTCAGTTTGTGTGCCAGGTGAATGGGCGGAGCGTTCTCCACCTGGATTACCTCCAGGTCACCAGGTTGGTGATGACCGGACCTCGCACTGTTGTGTTGGAGGTCATGGAACCACTGGGGTGACTTGAAGTCTCTTCAAAATCTTCCAAAATCAGCCTCAAAAATCTCCTGAACTAACTCCACTATTGTGTGCTGTGTGCCAAATGGGAAAGTTATGGTATCTTTGGCTGCATTTAGACAGGCAGCCCAATGATGATCTTATCCACTAATTGGTCTTTTGACCAGTAAAATCAGATCTTTTCACATCATAACTTTTTCATCGCAGATCTGATTCGTCAAATTATCAATTACTTAAAAAGATTAGAATTGGGATGCCTGTCTGAACTCCGCCCTTGTAGCCTACAAAAATATCTGTAAACTACTTCCAATTTCTTAGTCTTGAAATAAAAATTATCCCAGTGCATGGCTTTGTTGTTGAGCATCCTTGGCTGTAGATAGCTGAGTTGTAGATTCAGCCTGTTAAATATTATTAAGTCTATTCATGATGTAGCTACAGTAGCTAGCCTAGAGAGAAATTGGCAGTGCCTGCCAAAACTATACTGAAGAAAAATATAAACAAGGCTATATGAGCTGAAACAAAAGATCCCAGAAATGTTCCATATGCACAACAAGCTTCTTTCTCTCAATTTTTTTTTACATCCCTGTTAGTGAGCATTTCTCCTTTGCCAATATAATCCATCCACCTGACAGGTGTGGCATATCAAGAAACTGATTCAACAGCATGATCATTACACAGGTGCACCTTGAGCTGGGGACAATAAAAGGCCAAACTAAAATGTGCAATTGAATGTTAATTTCTCTACCATAAGCCTCCAACAACGTTATTTAGAGAATTTGGCAGGACGTCCAACTGGCCTCAAATCCACAGACCACGTGTATGGCGTCTTGTGGGCAAGCCGTTTGCTAATGTCAATGTTGGAAACAGAGTGCCCCATGGTGCGATGGGGTTTTGGTATGGGCAGGCATATGCTACGGACAACAAATACAACTGCATTTTATCGATGGCAATTTGAATGCACAGAGGATCATGACAAGATCCTGAGCCCATTGTCGTGCCATTCATCTGCCGCCATCACCTCATGTTTCAAATCAAATCAAACTTTATTTGTCACAAGCGCCGAATACAACAAGTGTAGACCTTACCGTGAAATACTTACTTACAAGCACTTAACCAACAGTGCAGTTCAAGAAAGAGTTAAGAAAATATTTAGCAAATAAACTAAAGTAAAAAATAATAAAAAAGTAACTCAATAAAATAACAATAACCTGGCTATATACAGGGGCTCTAGTCGTGGGTGAGGGTTTGTAAGTAAGTATTTCACGGTAAGGTCTACACTTGTTGTATTCGGCGCTTGTGACAAATAAAGTTTGATTTGATTTGAAACATGAGGTGACTCAATCATCAAGTTTGCAGATGACACAACAGTAGTTGGCTTGATTACCAGCAATGACGAGACAGTCTACAGGGAGGAGGTGAGGGCACTTGGAGTGTGGTGTCAGGAAAACAACCTCTCACTCAACATCAACAAAACAAAGGAAACAGCAGAAGGAGCACCCCCCTATTTACATCGAAGGGACAGCAGTGGAGAAGGTGGAAAGTTTCAAGTTCTTCGGCATACACATCACAGACAAACTGAAATGGTCCACCCACACAGACAGTGTGGTGAAGAAGGAGCAACAGCGCCTCTTTACCCTCAGGAGGCTGAAGAAATTTGGCTTGTCACCCAAAACCCTGACAAACTTTTACAGATGCACAATCGAGAGCATCCTGTCGGGCTGTATCACCGCATGGTACGGCAACTGCACACCCTCTCCAGAGGGTAGTGCGGTCTACACAACACATCACCGGGGGCAAACTACCTGCCCTCCATGACATCTGCAGCACCAGATGTCACAGGAAGGCCAAAAAGATCATCAAGGACAGCTCGGCCATCGCTCATCCATATATTTATATGTACATATTCTCATTCACCTCTTTAGATTTGTGTGTATTAGGTAGTTGTTGGGGAATTGTTAGATTACTTGTTAGATATTACTGCACTGTCGGAACTAGAAGCACAAGCATTTCGCTACACTTGCATTAACATCTGCTAACCATGTTTATGTGACCAATACATTTCGATTTGATGTGGATGCTCTGGATCAACGTGAATGACAGCGTGTTCCAGTTCACAACAATATCCAGCAACTTCACACAGCCATTGAAGAGGAGTGGGACAACATTCCACAAGTCACAATCAACAGCCAGATCAACTCCATGCAAAGGAGATGTGTCGCACTGCATGAGGCAAATGGTGGTCACACCAGATACTGACTGGTTTTCTGATCCACGCGTCGCCCCTACCTTTTTTTTTATACGTCTGTGACCAACAGATGCATATCTGTATTCCCAGTCATGTGAAATCCTTAGATTGGGGCCTCATGGATTTATTTCAATTGACTGATTTCCTTATATGTTGAGTTTATATTTTTGTTCTGTATATATAAAAAAGGCAGTAGTATTCCATGGGCACACATATCCTGGATTATGTGGGTGGGTCCATTTCAAGTAAAACATACTTGTAATGAAACTTTCCTTAATTATACACGCAAGAATCATTGTTGTGACTTTTGAAACAATTACATACTCAGTGCTAAAGAAAGCACGTATCTCAGAAAAAAATCGTAAATTAAAAACTTCTCATCCCCAAACATTCACTTCCGTCTTTTTCTCCTCGCCATTTTGGATTGTATTGTTGATTTGGTTGGGGGTTAGTTGGGAACATTCAGGAGAGAAGGATTGATTGATGATTATCAGAGTGTATTGTAACAGTTCAATGTATCTTATCTAATATGCACTAGCATGTATCACAAATATTTTGCCTGTTAGAAATTAATCTAACATTGCAGATGGCACAGAGATTCGGCTAGCTAGCTAAGCAGCAACACCGGCTTGGCGAGGACGAACAACAACTGCATCATTGAGTTGGATTCAATCGTTGGCCAGCTAGCGAGCAAAGGTTACTTGTAAACTAGCATACTATCTCAGTAAACCAGATTTGGGCTCCTAGATTTTTTGTGGTCGGGTTCGGAGACATACCAGGTAAGATTGGTTGGAGGAAAGACGCAACATTTGTTTTATAATTAGCTAGCTACGTTATGTGAGGCAACTGTCGTTAACTAGCTGACAAACATGCATGGCTACGCTAGCTAACTGGTTGGCTAACTACTGCATGCTAGCCAGCTCGCTTTATACTAAGCTTAACCCCAGACGTCAGCTAGCAAGTAAGTTAAATAGTAACTAGCATCCATTATGTGTATTTTCTTATATTTAACAACGTAAATAACCAACGTTGTGGTTAGCAAGCTTACCAACATCAGATCTAACGTTAGCTTAGTTCGCTAACGCGCGGTAGTTAGCGGGCTTCTATGCTTGCTAAAAACGATGCCCTTTCACGGTAACAATAGCTAACGTTAGCTATATACTACCCCGACTTTTCAGGACACTGACATTTGGAAATAGTCGCTAGCTTTACTGTTAACAATGTACCTAAGTAGCTAGTTTTGGTACCGTAAGTTCAAACGCCTAACTTAAAGGCACAACTAAGCCAAGTTAGCTAGCTAATTTACCGTTAGCTAGATAGTCGTCTCAAAATCTTTGACTGAACGCTACCATTATTACCACGTTTAGCTTGCTGTAGTCACGACATCACAAGCTAGCTAGCTAGGCCAAAAGATCTGTTGAAAATATATCATGTTGTGCCAGAACTGAAGTCCCATCACTTCTGTGCCACCCATTCGGCTTGTGATTTAGCTATGATTTTCATCTGCAAAGAATCATAACTAACTTCATAGCTAAGGCATCAGTGATTTTATACGAAACATGGACATAAAAAAATATATTTTTAGGATTTTCACGAAATGTAATCCATAGAATGGTCCTTTTTGGAGGAATGATTGTTGACATATATTTGACATTGGATCTAAAAGCTTAATTGCGAAATAATTAGTTGGTATGTTTATGACATTTTGACCTTATCCAGGCCTCCTTTAAATCAGTTAAAGGTAACTAAATGTAATCGAAATGTCCACTACAATATCCCCAAAAGCAATTCTTTATCATGAGGGCCATAAACAATAACTAGTAATGCTGCATACTCAAAGGTTAAAATCTAACCTTTCTGGTAAAAAATAGTTATACATTTACTGAGGTGTAGTCACTTTTGCGGACAGAAGCTCAAGTACCCAGTACAAATATGATGAAAATATTATATATTTAATTCCTATTCAACAAAACTGTATGAATAAGGCTTGAAATGACTTGTATTTACATTTAGCAGACGCTCTTATCCAGAGCAACTTACAGTAGTGAATGCATACATTTCATACATTTTTTTCTCCGTACTGGTCCCCCGTGGGAGTCGAACCCACAACCCTGGCGTTGCAAACGCCACACGGGATGCTTTCTAAATAATGCATATTCAAATTCTAAAACGACTAAAAAGATTTCACCTTCCTTATAACTGTAAAATGCATATTTGTATGTTTAGTGTTAAACAAAATGTGCATATTTTCTAAAGGTCTTCCCCTGATAGCTGTGAACGATTCAAAGAGCTCTAAATTGTTTTCCTGAACTCTTTAGGAACTCGACTTTCATCTCATATTAATCTTGTCCGTCTATGACAGTGTTTTTTTTTTTGTTTAACATGTATGAATTATTTTAGAGTAATCGCTATAAATTGATTTCTGAATGTGTTACCACGATGAAACCACACTCTCCTGCTGCGCTACGATGTAAGGATATCAGGCATATGCTTGGTTGGTGATGTAGGATTCAGCCAGGAGTTGAAAAGCAAATTAAATGGTAGGGACATCCCAGCTTGCTTCAAGTGGTTTCAGATTTCACAGGCTAAAAAGGGGACCTTATATCTAAGAGGTTTTAAAAACTCCATGTTTAATCTGTAAAAAGCTTTTTGGGTGCCCTAAATGGGCCCAAAAAATAAAAAAGTGGCCCCCTCTTGACAGCGGAGACAGAAAGTTACATTTTAACGTTCATTTCCAGCAATTCTACACATTTTGCCGTGGGGTGGATAATTTTTACATTTTATAACACATTTCAAGCAATTCTACTAATTTTGCCATGGGACAGAGAGACCTTTCTGCAGTTTTAATCCTCAACAAGCGAGTGTTGCAAAATACATTTAGAAATCTATATTATTCAAATATTGCATCCACACTGCTCGCGTGCGCCAACGAGCATCTGCGTTGCCACGGGCTAAAATAGATGTCAGTTTTATATCTGACGCAGATCGCACTGCAAGTCCTGCCTCTCCCATCTCCTCGTTGGTTTATAGAAGCAGGTATCCAGTCGAAGGTGGCCAAGCTTCTTCTCACAAAAATGTCTGTAGCGTCCGAACGGTTTGGCCTACAAACTTTTTTGACCACTCTATGGAAAGGGGAGACTCTGACAATCACAATGGTGTTCTCTGTTTTGCTCTACGACCCCCCCCCCCACCGGTCAAATGTCAAGGGACTACACATTTTACCATTATTTATGCTATGATATCTGAGAGAGAGTGACTATCAAAATCAATGGGTGCCCCCTGGAGGTCAGAGCCCATGGGCACGTGCTGTGCGTGCCTGGTTGGTATTCGCCCATGATTACTACAAGTTTAGATAACTCGTTAGACTAACCAATCTAAAACTTGCATTGCCTACTATGTGTGCCATAAGTTATAATTTTTAACCAGCTGAGATCCCACTCTGCAACTTTGATATGCTCGTAGACTGGAGTCTATTATGTTCAACAATTTAGAGAAAAATGTGCCAAATCACAAAAAAAATCATATTCATAAATTAATAAGAAAATTGTTATAGATTGGTTAGCTGACAACGTCACAAACGATGCGCGCTATTCAATGTGGCAAAAGTCTGTGTTGTGATTCTGGGTGGCCAGATAGCTAGCAACAATGACAAGAAGCTGCCATGCGGGGAAACGTAGGTTGCTCATTTCAGCTATTTGTATCTTATTCTTGATACCATATCTTGTTTTGACTGATGTCATGTCTGTGCGAATATGGCTAAAATTCGCTAGCTAGCTAACCATCAACTGTAACGATGTAGGCCATATAGGTTTGACATGAGTACTAATAGAATTCTCCCTGATTTATTCTTCTTGCAGACTGGAAAGATGTATCAACTCCCTGTGAACAACCTCACTAGCATACGAAGAGCAAGGAAACAGGTGAAGAAGGCACTTAGTGACATTGGACTGGAGTACTGCAAGGAGCAAGCGGAGGTGAGCTTAAATGTTTATTTTTCATAGCTTTTACCTAAGGTTTTGGTTGAAGTCTGTCTGACTTCTGTGAGTTTCATTCATAATGTTGTAGTCACTTGTGGTCTCAAACATTGTGGTGGTAGAAATGAATAGGCATATATTCCAATTTGACAGGATCCAGCATACAGTTCTGTGATTTCTGATCAAAATGCTCTTCCCTCTCACATAGGACCTCAAAGAATTTTGCCCAGATGAGAACTATGTGAAGAATACTGTCTGCCTGGAACTTTGTTCATGGGATCCGTCATTCTCCAAAACACAGGTAAATCACTCGCACTAGCCAATTTAAAAGATTGGTTATTCAATTACCACTTATTTTGTGGCTTGTAATGATTATAGTGCTTCTTTGTTTGTCACAATTATAAATAAAACTAGTTTTGGATGAAGGAGCAATCATTAACATTTTCAAAATGTAATAACAAAGTAAAACAATTAACCATTTTTTGGTGCAGTGTCCCATTCTTAAACTCTCCTGGGTATTTGTGTCTTACAGGAGTACCGGTCAAAGCCTTTCTGCTGCACAGAGTGCCATTTCTCTTCCAAGTACTACTCAGGCTACAAGAACCACTTTCGAAATGTCCACAGGAACAACTTTGAGAGCCGCATCCTGCTCAACTGCCCTTACTGCACCTTCACTGCAAGCAAGAAGACTATGGAAACGCATGTCAAGGTCTTCCACATATCCAGTGCGGTGCGTCAGGGTCTGGGCGCCTACCAGGGGGCTGCTGTGGGCACAAATAACAAGGTGGAGAGGGCAATGTACTATTGCAAGAAGTGTACCTACCGGGACCCTCTGTACAATGTTGTGCGAAGGCACATCTACAGGGAGCACTTCCAGCATGTGGTCTCACCCTATGTTGCCATGGTCTCAGAAACATCAGTCAAAAATGGAGCCAATGCTGTCAATGGTAACAACATCCTCTGTAAGCGCTGTCAGTTCTCCACCCGTAGCTATGAGGCGTTAGTGCAGCATGTCATTGAATATCATGAGCGCATTGGCTCTCAGGTGACAACCATGATTGGACATGCTAATGTTGTAGTGTCTAGACCCCAAAGCTATGGTATGACCCAGAAGGGTTCTGTGGTGACTGGGGGTCGTACTCTGACGTCTGAACAGGTTAGCCATATGGTGGGGGCCCATCAAAAGCAGGGGCCTTCTGGACTGAAGAATATGACCAGTCAGTCCTCTATTGCTGGCCAGCGTTTGACCATTCCTGGCCATAGTGGGTTGGGAGAAGGCAGAGCCTCCTTATCCAATAACTTAACATCACCCTCAGGAAAGCAGGTTTCTGGTGCTAACGCTAGTCTTACATCCCAAACACAGAAGTGGAAGATATGCACGGTCTGCAATGAGCTCTTCCCTGAAAACCTGTACAGTGCTCATTTTGAGAAGGCACACAAGGCTAAGAAGGTATGGGCAATTGCGAAGTTCATCATGAAGATCCACAACTTCACCAGTAAGTGTTTGCTTTGCAACCGTTATCTGCCAAGTGACACGTTGCTTAACCACATGCTGATCCATGGGCTCACCTGCCCACAGTGTCATGCCAGCTTCAATAATGTGGAGAAAATGCTGGATCATGTGGGTCAGGCTCACCCAGATGACTTTGTTGGTCCTCCAGCTGCCTCCCCGCTTACCTTTGACCTCACAATTGGGCAGGCTAAGAACAAGATCATACAGCTTATTGTTATAACCTATAACATGAAGGAACCTGTAGCTGCCCAGGAGCAGTCTATGGCTTCCCATGCTCAGAACAGCTTCCATGCTCCAGTGAAGGGTCTGCCTTCAAAGATGCCAGAAAGAAAGAATGACATGCTTGCCAGAAGTCAAGCCACTGTATCTGGCAGCAATGAGGTTGGCAAGACCCTATGCCCACTGTGTTTCACCATCCTCAAGGGTCCCATCTCTGATGCATTGGCACAGCATCTGAGGGAACGACACCAAGTGCTTCAGACGATGCACCCTGTGGAGAAGAAGTTGACGTACAAGTGCATCCACTGTTTGGGTGTCTACACCAGCAACATGGTGGCCTCCACGATCACTCTGCATCTTGTGCAGTGCCGAGCTGTGGGCAGGGCCCAGAAGGGCCCGGGACCAAAGTCTGCCTTAACACTCAACTCTTCTGGTGCAGGGTTCTTAAAGCGTCAGCTACCCACCCAAACCATGTCTGACTCCAAGAGGATGAAGATTAACAATGATGTTGGATATTACCCCATGGACAAGCCAGGGGAGGCTGTGGATCTAGTGTTGGACCCCAGAAGCTATGAGCACAAGACCTATGAGGCACGAAAAGCCTTCCTCTCAGCCTATTTCAATCGTCGCCCCTATCTAACCTCACAGGAAGAAGAGAAGCTGTCTGCAAGCCTGTGGCTCTGGAAGTCTGACATTGCCAGTCACTTCGCTCACCGAAGGAGGTCATGTGAGAGGGACTGTGAGACCAGGAAATTGAAAGTGCTACTTGGCTTTGACATGCAGGCACTCAAGGGACTGAAGCATGACATGGACTTTGAGGAGAAAACCAAGCTCCCTATCACCTCAGTGGAGAAAGCCTTTAAGTCTAGGCCGACACTTAACACAGACCAAAGCAAACGATGCGAGACAATTAACTGTACCCTCAAACTAAGTACTTACACAGAAGTGACAGAACCCATATCAATTGACTCGTCTGATAGTGAGTCAGAACAAGAGGACTGTTCTGTTAAGAATGGGGAAGTTGACACACACAAATCTGTAGATGTCACATCTTAAGAGAAATCAAACCTGCCAGAAGAGAGAACTCCAAGCATTGATGGGCCTTCAAGAGAGAAGGTGCCTTGGTTTGATAACATGAGACATCAAAATGAGAGCAGTCTAAAAGACCTGCGGTACACAAAGTATAACGAGGGTTTGGTGCAGGTAATCATTGCACACTACAATTATTCGGTTATTGGAAAGTCCTGGAAGGTATGAGAAACTGACAGGACAAATGAAGACTTCATAAAGTCAATGGGATGCGCAGTTTTAAGTAAAGAACAATGACTTATGAATTAGGAACTACACAAGTATAGAAATAAACTTAACTTCTGGCTCCAGATAAAGGTTTGCTGAAGTGAGCTAAACAATGGTGCAAAATAAAATGTATGGCGTCTATAACTAATATTGGCTGTAACATTGTACATATTTAGTAGGCCTACATTAGATTATGCATACATTCAGACTAATGTCACAGTTTTAAGTGTAATAAAAAATGTTCACTCTTCATATAGGCATATGGATTGTCCACCCATATGATGTATTATTGTCATTTACATTTTAGAGATAGCAGGGTAACATGTATGCCTATGTTCACTTTTGTTTAATAAAGCTGTTTGCAATTAACCTTCTCATTTGACCAACACTAGTATCATGTCATTGTGCCCCTCTGTTATGCAAATATATTCCATTGCACAATTCATTTATTAAAGTAAAAATGTTTGTTACATTTTCTTTAAATGTTTGGAAATTGAAAAGGTCAACTCAGAGTAATAGACCCTCTGTGAAAGGGTAAGTAAATTATTTATAAAGAAATATTTGTACAAAATCTGAGGGAATACATTGATATAAATATCAGAACACGGAATATCTGCCCTGTGACATTTTGAACACAGGTCTCAACTTCCGTTGTGCCTAGTCTGATTGGTTCTTAATTTTGGGAAAAGGCGGAACATCCGATCTACTTGAGACAACTGGCCAATGGCCAACGTGCGTTATTGGCCTTTTCACTGCTGCAAATATGTCGATATTCTATATGCTTTTATGCACAAAAAGGAATCCACCTTTGAAAAAATCGATACCTCTCCCTTGAAAGGTACTTCAGTCTTAGTTGCAATTGTAAGTATGACAGACCATGGTATTTTTAATGATTGGGTTAGAAAATATTACTATGGAGATCGGAAGCTTGTACAGTGTGTAGCTAAGCAATATATGAAGCTGTCATTTGTAGCTTGCTAGCAACGATGCTAATTTGATACGTATAATTTAGCTACATACATTCACTTATTTTATGCATACCGTATTGAGAAATTATTGCTTGGTTGTCACTTTTACTCCAGGTGATATTAACTTGATCTCAATACGTTTGTTTTTGAGCTGTGAAATCCATTTATATGGCTATTGCGCAGCAGGAAAGCAAACACATTTTGACAATTTGTTACTAGTAGCTAGGTTATGCACTCTTGTCAAACGTGCCATAATGTAAACAATAGCTATATTAGCCGTTTTATTTTATCTAGCGAAGAAAGCGCATTGTTTGGAAATTAAACGCTTTAGATCTCTGGCGGTCGGTGCCGTTTTAAAATAAGTATGGCCTTATTACTATTACAACATATTGGACGACTGCCATTCGTATTCCATTCACCCAGCTCAATGTAACATCGATAGGTTTCGGCTACTACATGATACTCGAATTTTCCCTATACACATCATGAGGTTGCTACAACCTAGCCTATGAATGAAAGTTTACAACGTAGGTGCACAGGTTGAGAGAAAAATGTGAGTAATCAAGGTGACAGTGACATGTTCAATACCGTCTTGCACACGTGCCTACATCTAGTTGATCTAGGGTGTAATCATTAGTCCAGTTGCAAACGAGAGTTTCTATTCGACAAATGCAGTGATGTTTATTCCCGTTTTGTTCCTTTTGCAGCCGTTTTAGAAACGTTTTTCAACAAAATCGGCTATATTAATACACCTCTGATCAAACACAGTTCACTTTAATAGCAGCCACATCCTCCTCTCACATTTTCTCTTCACGTGTGGACTTCAGTGCACATCAGCTGCCTGTGACCAGGCGAAAAATACTTTTCCAAGCCAAACCTTCCTATCATAACTGGTAACTGCTACACACAGCCTGCATTGTTGTCACCATATTAGCGAATGTCATAGTCAACATAGCTAATAGAACTAACGTGTTAGTAAACCAGCTACAATCATGCAGTACAGTGAGTGTACAGTCAGGAAGCAGTTTAGCTAGCAGTTACACCAGTGGGCCCGGTAGCAATAAATAAACAAAACCAAAAGTTTACCTTGACTTGGAAGACTTCTAGTGTTGGATAGACACAGCTAGCTAACATAGCATCCCTCTGTTTTAGTAGGCTAAACTATCTAGCTGCATTTGCTAAGTAAGTGAAAGTGAAAAAAATACAACAAAATGTATAGCTCGCTCTCTCTCTTGCTTCTCATTCAGTTTTGAAGAAATTAATGTAACTTTTAAACTACTGTCTTTCTCTCTGAGTCAACTACTCACCACATTTCATGCACTGCAGTGCTAGCTAGCTATAGCTTATGCTTTCAGTATTAGATGAATGATCTTATTCTTTGATTGGTTGGACAACATGTCAGGTCATGCTGCAAGAGCTCTGATAGGTTGGAGGACGTCCTCCGGAAGGTCTCATAATTACTGTGTAAGTCTATGGAAGGGGGTGAGAACCATGAGCCTCCTAGGGTTTGTATTGAAGTCAGTGTAGCCAGAGCATGATGGAAACTAGCTGTCCTCTGTGTACACCATGGTGCTACCCTACAGAGTGTGTTTGAGGCTACTGTAGGCCTTCATTGCGAAACACTGTGTTTTATTCAATTATTTGGTGACATGTAAATATATTTAGTAAAGTTTTATAAAAAAATGTAGACTTAAATTTTTTGGAAAAACACTGAGGAGGCTGGTCCTCCCCTTCTTCCTCTGAGGAGCCTCCACTGCATTTAGTTAGCAAAGACAGCTAGCTTGCTACCTGACATCAATGGTATTAATTGCGTAAATAGTTTCATATGTGTGTCAGCGGCTTATTTGGAGATGCATGTTTTTTTTTTTCTACCTTACCCAACAGACCTGGATTTAGCAAGACTTTCTATATTGGTTTATGTAAGGAGTAGTAGATCATAAAATTGAATTACATTATTTCTAGGAGATTGTGATGCTGCTGGGGCAGAGAGTTTCATTCTTAATGACAATGACCAATAGAATCCAGTGTTTTCATGTGTTCTGCATCTGAGAATTTGTGTGTGCGTGTTTTTTTTCTTCCAGGGTGTGATTACTTGTTGCAGCCCAGAGGATACTGCCAGACGGCAAGCCTTCATTCCAGACATCCCAGTTACAGTGTTAGGTATGGCAGGAGAGCCCTGCGGATCCAAATAGTGTAGAGTCAATGGATAAAGAGGGTGCATAGAAGGTGGAAAATATGTCTTACAGTAACAGGGAACTGGTGGTGTTTTTTATAAGCTATAAACTGTCCCAGAGAAATTATCCATGTTGTCAGTTGGTGCTGGAGGGTGCAAGTGGGCGGACTGAGGGGGATGAAGCCATTGCAAATGGGTCTTTGGGAAACAACAGGAACGGCAGAAGCAATTTGGGTAAGCCTTCCTCTCCACAGGGGGGAATTGAGGCAGTGAAAGCAGCACTACGGGACTCAGTGGATGAGTTTGAGCTGCGTTACACCCGCGCCTTCAGTGACCTCTCCTCCCAGCTCCACATCACCCCTGCCACAGCCTACCACAGCTTTGAGAGCGTGATGGACGAAGTGTTCAGGGATGGGGTCAACTGGGGTCGCGTGGTGGGCCTGTTTGCTTTCGGCGGGGCCCTGTGCGTTGAGTGTGTTGAGAAGGATATGAGCCACCTGGTGATGCGCATCGCAGACTGGATGGCCACCTACCTGGACAATCATATCCAGCCCTGGATCCAGAGCCAAGGAGGATGGGTAGGTTAGAGCTGATACTATACATCCACACATTCTATATCCTTGTTATGGAATTTAGTAATACATTCTCATTGTCAACACTATGGTGTGTGTGTGCCTCGTTTTCTGCACCCACTCTCTCTGAGAAATTGAGAATACTATGATCGACTACCCTAAAAGGAGAAGCTACAGAGGGGTATTGGGGTACACTGATGGGTTGCTAACACAGTTCACTGTATTTATCTTCCTCTCTCTGTTCCCTGAAAGGACCGTTTTGCGGAGATCTTCGGCAGAGATGCAGCTGCAGACGTCCGACGGTCCCAGGAGAGCTTAAGAAAATGGCTGCTAGTTGGGGTGATGCTGCTTTCAGGAGTACTGGTCGGCACTCTCATCATGAAGAAATGCCAGTGAGTGGTGGAATATGAGCTACATCTACATTACCCCCAGCACATATAAACCCAGCACATATAAACGCAAAATCAATGAAAATAGAACTAATAGTTTGTTTACATAAGCCCAGTCTGCTTGTGCACTGACAGAAACCTGATTAGTAGCCCTGGATATTGCAGTTTTTGGGCAATCAATATGTAGCTTGGTGAGCTGTTTTACTACTCACGTCTCCTGTCCTGCGCCCTTATTTTTACATTTTAAAAGTGATACGTATAATAGCATTTTATGATATTTTTCATATTATTGGTTTTATTTTATTTTCTTTACATTTTTAAAGGGTGTTGCATTCAAGACTAGAGATGCTTTAAATGGACCTGATAAGCTAAGAGTGAATGGGAAAAATACAGCTTGTGTGATAGATTGTTTTCGTGTTTTTAGGTTTGTGTGTTACCCTGTATACCTTAGGACCAACTACAGACATTCTTTCCAAATGGACATTTGACCGATTAATATTGAAGATTCTAAAATATTGTTTTTATTTAGTTTGCTCCAAGAAGTTAAACTAAACCTGTTTTCATTTGACTTTTTTTTTTTTTAAGTGTTCGGTTCCTTCCCTGCTGTGCTGAAGTTTCAGGCATGCACTAAATAATAAAACATATTCATGTTTTAAGTGTTTTTGTTTGATGTGATTCACTGACAATAGTACAACACAGAGAGTGAGAACACAGAGTAAGTAATACATTTAGATTGGCCACGCTGCATTCTCATATGCCATTAGGGGGTGCATGTGCTCAACAAATACAGTTTCTGGAGCGACTATTTTTCAGCCTCAACTCTGCAACATATCAGGAATACCTTGTCCTGTTTCCCATAGAGTGTTGATCTGAAAAGTGTATCTCTAATATACTGCTAATGTCATATTGTCTCTCGAAGCTCTTTGCTAGTAGAGTTTGGAAATGGCTTACAACACTGATGGCAGTGAAACATCCAACTTGGCTTGGAATCATAGTCCTGCTACCCTTACACAATTAAGAAGCCATTGTAATCCCTTTGAATTTCATATTTGAATCTATAGTATGTAGTTGTAAATAATGTATATTTCCTGTTCTCATCCTACACAATGTAGTTGATTTTATTTTTTTAATTTTTATTTCATACATTTTTATTCAAGAGCACATACAGAATAGTTTGATGTATTACTCTGAAGAAGAATCACATAGATTGATAAATTTGTAGGTATTGCCAGATAATAACATGCTACTGGATATATTAATTGGCGCCTACAATATTCAAAACACACGAAGAGATGACTTCTCAAAGAAGAAGGCTGAAAGTCTGAATGGAATAGACATGACAGATATGGAAGGACTATATCGAGCAGGCTGGACCGAGCCTGTGGTTGCTAATCTCTCCCTGTCATTTGTTGCCTTTTCCGCAAACCATAGCTAGCCACACCAGCGGATAAAGCCAGTTAAGGAAATAAATTATGGAAACTCACCAGCTTCTCAGAGAATCTAACTCTTACTCGTCATATTCTCATGTCATATTCCCTACCTCTGCATCTTGCTTCTTTTTGAAAGCTCACAAAACTGTGAGCTTAATTAGCCCGAAGCAGAGTTTTGTCTTCAAAACGATATTATTATAGAGAACATGTGTAGGGAATATACTGTATATAATGACTGATATTTATGGGAAATAAAGGCCTCTTCTCTATACATCAGGCTTGGCCTCAATTCAGAATTTTGGAATTGACTCCCATTCAACTCATGAGTTGAAATTTGAATTTAATTAGTCACACCCCACAGGATGTACAATTAGAGTTTTAGTAACAGGAAGAATAATTTAATTCAGTGAAGTTCAAAGAAATTCAGTCATAGCCATGAGAGTTTCATTGAATCTGACAGGTCACACTTCCATACACCAAAGAATATATCACTTTTCTCTGGAAACAATGTTGATATACTCTTTTAAACCTTAGTGCTTAGAATGGACCATTATATTTCCACCAACCCTTTCATTTGTTTGGCTTATTGTTTAAGTCCTCAGGGTCAACCTGAGGGTGAAACTAATGCATTCTGGGAAATTTATTTTTCCCATATTGAACAAAATGTGATTTATGAATTATAATAACTAAGAATAGTCACATACAGGTTTTTATTTCCTTGATCATTCATTAAGTTTTTCCTGAAAATCTATTGTTTCAACAATATTTTATATGCATATACTATATGCATATACAGTACCAGTAAAAAGTTTGGACACCCTACTCATTAAGGGTTTTTCTTTATTTTTACTATTTTCTACATTGTGGAATAATAGTGAAAACATCAAAACTATTAAATAACATGGAATCAGTAACCAAAAAAGTGTTAAATCAAAATATATTTGATATTTGAGATTCTTCAAAGTAGCCCCCCTTCGCCTTGATGACACCTTGCACACGCTTAGCATTCTCTCAACCGGCTTCACAGGGGATTGTGGAGGCCAGGTCATCTGATGTAGCACTCTATCACTCTCCTCCTTCTTGGACAAATAGCCGCTACACAGCCTGGAGGTGGGTTGGGTCATTGTCCTGTTGAAAAACAAACGATAGTCCCACTAAGTGCAAACCAGATGGGATGGGATATCGCTGCAGAATGCTGTGGTAGCCATGCTGGTTAAGTGTGCCTTAATTTCTAAATAAATCACAGTCACCAGCAAAGCACACCATCACACCTCCTCCTCCATGCTTCACATTGGGAACCATACATGCAGAGATTATCCGTTTATTTACTCTGCGTCTCACAAAGACATGGCGGTTGGAACCAAAAATCCCAAGTTCGGACTCATCAGACCAAAGGACAGATTTCCACCGGTCTAATGTTCATTGCTTGTGTTTCTTGGCCCAAGCAAGTCTATTTTTTTTATTGGTGTCCTATACTTGTGGTTTCTTTGCAGCAATTCGACCATGAAGGCCTGATTCACGCCTCCTCTGAACAGTTGATGTTGAGATGTGTCTGTTACTTGAACTCTGAACCATTTATTTGGGCTGCAATTTGAGGCAGTTAACTCTAATGAACTTATCCTCTGCAGCATAGGTAACCCTGGGTCTTCCTTTCCTGTGGCAGGCCTCATGAAAGCCAGTTTTATCATAGTGCTTGATGGTTTTTGCAGCTGCACTTGAAGAAACTTTCAAAGTTCTTGAAAATTTTACAGATTGACTGACCTTCATGTCTTAAAGTAATGATGGACTGTCATTTCTCTTTGCTTATTTGAGCTGTTCTTGCCATAATATGGACTTGGTATTTTACCTAATAGGGCTATCTTCTGTACCACCCCTACCTCGTCACAACACAAATTATTGGTTCAAACGCATTAAGAAGGAAAGAAATTCAAGGTACACCTGTTAATTGAAATGCATCCCAGGTGACTACTTCATGAAGCTGGTTGAGAGAATGCCAGAGTGTGCCAAGCTGTCATCAAGGCAATGTAATGAACACGATGGGAGACAGAGAGCTGGTTTCAAGCGCAGGGCACAGCAGGTGTTTATTGTAAAGGACCACTGGAGGAGGCAGGTAGCTGGGTCCAATGGCAGACAGAAGGTCATACACAGGGGGTCCAACAAGGGAACAGTATAGGCAGGGAAAAGGCAAGTAACGTTGTCTGGGAGATGAGGCAATAACTATCATACACAGGAGGATAACTTACAGGAAACCCAGCGCTCCAATAGAAGTGTGTAACAAAACAAACAATACCTCACAATGATGGGGTGCAAAATACTGAACTAAATAGTGTGTGATAATGTCATACGGGTGTGTGAACAGGTGATCAGAATTCAGGTGATTGGGATCTGGAGCGTGAGCTGCGTTCAGGGGATCTATGTGTTTGAGAGTGTGAGCTGGAAGTGAGCTGCGTTCAGGGGATCTAAGTGTTTGAGAGTGTGAGTTGGAAGCAGACGTTACATGCAAAGGGTGGCTACTTTGAAGAATCTCAAATATAAATTATATTTTGATTTGTTTAACACTTTTTTGCATACTACATTCCACATATGTTATTTAATAGTTTTGATGTCTTCAGTATTATTCTACATTATTCTAGAAAATAGTGAGATTTAAGAAAAACCCTTGAATGTGTAGGCGTGTCCAAACTTTTGACTGGTGCTGTATATAACGACATGTTTGATGTTTTATGTACAATATGTTTATTTGTATAGACTACACCTAGAAGAGGCATTTGAATTCAATTTAATTTCACTGAATTCAATTATATTTCCTTTAATTAAAATTAAAATTGCAATTCTGTATCCTGTTGACTACTTTAATTCAAATTCAATCATTTAATTAGAATTTATGAGGCATTCTCAATTCAATTCTGCATTGAGCCCAACGCTGCTATACATGATCTTGACACTATGGTTAGAGAGCCCTGGACATCAGAGAGTCCTGGAAGTCATACTGTATGAAGTTTATTTTTTGGATATGTAAAAGCAGGCTAAAGACGATTATGACCCCTCTCATAATGAAAGTGGATGTAAGCTTGAGCCTAGGTGGCATGTCCAGATGTTCACTGGTTCTTCTTGCAACAGGGTGGTGTGCTGACAAGGCTGAAACAGAATGTTGCATGAATAAAGACACAACTATGCAAATGAATGTTTACATCTAGATCTGGTCCCTTGAATCTATTTGTGTGGATTTGTGTCCTCAGCTTGTGTAGGTTGAAAGCATGACATGTAGTGTGAAGTGCAAGAAATATACAGTAATACTGAAGTAAGAAAACTTCTATGCAGAGAGGTGCACACAACTGTAGCCTTCTTTATGGTCATGCCTCATGAATAGCTTGATTTCGGTTTTTTTATTTAAAAGTGACTGTTATCATACTACCATTTATTAACTTTATATTATCATTAGATCATTATTACTGCAATAATATTTATTGTTCAATTGATTGGTATGTTTAGATTGATTAGTCTGTTTATTGTTAGATCAGGCCTAAGCATGCATGGGCATTGGGCTTAGTACTTGTGTGCTCTGCAGAGCCTCGGAGTGAGTAACTGCGGGGGGAGTGTGTATGAGTGGCTTTTGGCAGCAGGTGGGTGGTTTACAGTGTGTGGCTTCAGTGATAAGTTATCAGTAGTCAGACAGCCACTGTACTGAACAACCCCAACCCTACTCCCCACCACGGACTGAAAAATACACTTTCGAGGTCACAACTTCTACATTATATTGGGCTATACTTGTCAATACCAATATGTATAATTTTGTCTAGTTCAGCTATGTTAAAAAAAAAAGGTTTTACATTTGAGTCATTTAGCAGACACTTTTATCCAGAGCGACTTACAGTTAGAGATTAGCAAATCAAATCAAATGTATTTATATAGCCCTTCTTACATCAACTGATATCTCAAAGTGCTGTACAGAAACCCAGCCTAAAACCCCAAACAGCAAGTAATGCAGGTGTAGAAGCACGGTGGCTAGGAAAAACTCCCTAGAAAGGCCAAAACCTAGGAAAAAACCTAGAGAGGAACCAGGCTATGAGGGGTGGCCAGTCCGCTTCTGGCTGTGCCGGGTGGAGATTATAACAGAACATGGCCAAGGTGTTCAAATGTTCATAAATGACCAGCATGGTCAAATAATAATAATCACAGTAGTTGTCGAGGGTGCAACAAGTCAGCACCTCAAGAGTAAATGTCAGTTGGCTTTTCACAGCCAATCATTGAGAGTATCTCTACCGCTCCTGCTGTCTCTAGAGAGTTGAAAACAGCAGGTCTGGGACAGGTAGCACGTCCGGGGAACAGGTCAGGGTTCCATTGCCGCAGGCAGAACAGTTGAAACTGGAGCAGCAGCACGGCCAGGTGGACTGGGGACAGCAAGGAGTCATCATGCTAGGTAGTCCTGAGGCATGGTCCTAGGGCTCAGGTCCTCCGAGAGAGAGAAAGAAAGAAAGAGAGAAAGAGAGAATTAGAGAGAGCATACTTACACCGGATAAGACAGGAGAAATACTCCAGATATAACAGACTGACCCTAGCCCCCGACACATAAACTACTGCAGCATAAATACTGGAGGCTGAGATAGGAGGGGTCAGAAGACACTGTGGCCCCATCCGATGATACCCCCAGACAGGGCCAAACAGGCAGGATATAACCCCACCCACTTTGCCAAAGCACAGCCCCCACACCACTAGAGGATAACTTCAAACACCAACTTACCATCCTGAGACAAGGCTGAGAATAGCCCACAAAGATCTCCGCCACGGCACAACCCAAGGGGGGGCGCCAACCCAGACAGGAAGACCACGTCAGTGACTCAACCCACTCAAGTGACACACCCCTCCTAGGGACGGCATGGAAGAACACCAGTAAGCCAGTGACTCAGCCCCTGTAATAGGGTTAGAGGCAGAGAATCCCAGTGGAGAGATGGGAACCGGCCAGGCAGAGACAGCAAGGGGCGGTTCGTTGCTCCAGAGCCTTTCCATTCACCTTCACACTCCTGGGCCAGACTACACTCAATCATAGGACCTACTGAAGAGATGAGTCTTCAATAAAGACTTAAAGGTTGAGACCGAGTCTGCGTCTCTCACATGGATAGGCAGACCATTCCATAAAAATGGAGCTCTATAGGAGAAAGCCCTGCCTCCAGCTGTTTGCTTAGAAATTCTAGGGACAGTTAGGAGGCCTTGTGATCGTAGCGTACGTGTAGGTATGTACGGCAGGACCAAATCGGAAAGATGGGTAGGAGCAAGACCATGTAATGCTTTGTAGGTTAGCAGTAAAACCTTGAAATCAGCCCTTGTCTTAACAGGAAACCAGTGTAGGGAGGCAAGCACTGGAGTAATACACTGCTCAAAAAAATAAAGGGAACACTAAAATAACACATCCTAGATCTGAATGAATGAAATAATCTTATTAAATACTTTTTTCTTTACATAGTTGAATGTGCTGACAACAAAATCACACAAAAAGAATCAATGGAAATCCAATTTATCAACCCATGGAGGTCTGGATTTGGAGTCACACTCAAAATTAAAGTGGAAAACCACACTACAGGCTAATCCAACTTTGATGTAATGTCCTTAAAACAAGTCAAAATGAGGCTCAGTAGTGTGTGTGGCCTCCACGTGCCTGTATGACCTACCTACAACGCCTGGGCATGCTCCTGATGAGGTGGCGGATGGTCTCCTGAGGGATCTCCTCCCAGACCTGGACTAAAGCATCCGCCAACTCCTGGACAGTCTGTGGTGCAACGTGGCGTTGGTGGATGGAGCGAGACATGATGTCCCAGATGTGCTCAATTGGATTCAGGTCTGGGGAACGGGCGGGCCAGTCCATAGCATCAATGCCTTCCTCTTGCAGGAACTGCTGACACACTCCAGCCACATGAGGTCTAGCATTGTCTTGCATTAGGAGGAACCCAGGGCCAACCGCACCAGCATATGGTCTCACAAGGTGTCTGAGGATCTCATCTCGGTACCTAATGGCAGTCAGGCTACCTCTGGCGAGCACATGGAGGGCTGTGCGGCCCCCCAAAGAAATGCCACCCCACACCATGACTGACCCACCGCCAAATCGGTCATGCTGGAGGATGTTGCAGGCAGCAGAACGTTCTCCACGGCGTCTCCAGACTCTGTCACGTCTGTCACATGTGCTCTGTGTACCTGCTTTCATCTGTGAAGAGCACAGGGCGCCAGTGGCGAATTTGCCAATCTTGGTGTTCTCTGGCAAATGCCACACGTCCTGCATGGTGTTGGGCTGTAAGCACAACCCCCACCTGTGGACGTTGGGCCCTCATACCACCCTCATGGAGTCTGTTTCTGACCGTTTGAGCAGACACATGCACTTTGTGGCCTGCTGGAGGTCATTTTGCAGGGCTCTGGCAGTGCTCCTCCTGCTCCTCCTTGCACAAAGGCGGAGGTAGCGGTCCTGCTGCTGGGTTGTTGCCCTCCTATGGCCTCCTCCACGTCTCCTGATGTATTGGCCTGTCTCCTGGTAGCGCCTCCATGCTCTGGACACTACGCTGACAGACACAGCAAACCTTCTTGCCACAGCTCGCATTGATGTGCCATCCTGGATGAGCTGCACTACCTGAGCCACTTGTGTGGGTTGTAGACTCCGTCTCATGCTACCACTAGAGTGAAAGCACCGCCAGCATTCAAAAGTGACCAAAACATCAGCCAGGAAGCATAGGAACTGAGAAGTGGTCTGTGGTCACCACCTGCAGAACCACTCCTTTATTGGGGGTGTCTTGCTAATTGCCTATAATTTCCACCTGTTGTCTATTCCATTTGCACAGCAGCATGTGAAATTTATTGTCAATCAGTGTTGCGTCCTAAGTGGACAGTTTGATTTCAGAGAAGTGTGATTGACTTGGAGTTACATTGTGTTGTTTAAGTGTTCCCTTTATTTTTTTGAGCAGTGTATGATCAAATTTTTGGGTTCTAGTCAGGATTCTAGCAGCCGTATTTAGTAATAACTGAAGTTTATTTTGTGCTTTATCCAGGTAGCCAGAAAGTAGAGCATTGTAGTAGTCCAACCTAGAAGTAACAAAAGCATGGATTAATTTTTCTGCATCAGTTTTGGACAGAAAGTTTCTGATTTTTGCAATGTTACGTAATGGAAAAAGCTGTCATTGAAACAGTCTTGATATGTTCTTCAAAAGAGAGATCAGGGTCCAGAGTAAAGCCGAGGTCCTTCACAGTTTTATTTGAGACGACCGTACAACCATCAAGATTAATTGTCAGATTCAACAGAAGATCTCTTTGTTTCTTGGGACCTAGAACAAGCATCTCTGTTTTGTCCGAGTTTAAAAGTAGAAAGTTTGCAGCCATCCCCTTCCTTATGTCTGAAACACAGGCTTCTAGCGAGGGCAATTTTGGGACTTCACCATGTTTCATTGAAATGTACAGATGTGTGTCATCCGCATAGCAGTGAAATTTAACATTATGTTTTCGAATGACATCCCCAAGAGGTAAAATATATAGTGAAAACAACAGTGGTCCTAAACGGAACCTTGAGGAACACCGACAAACCATTCACAGAGACAAACTGATATCTTTCCGACATAGCACATGATATTGATTTTGCCTTTGGCTACATCTGTAAGCCAATTTTAATCAGTATATAAACCTTTAATATCATATTTGTCTCTGATTCATTACAAAGCACATTATGATTGTTGTTTATACATTAACTTTTTGCATTAAATTTTTTTTAAATGTATTAAAAAACAAAAAAACAGAAATACCTTATTTTCACAAGTATTCAGACCCTTTTCTATGAGACTCAAAATTGAGCTCGGTGCATCCTGTTTCCATTGATCATCCTTGAGATGTTTCTACAACTTGATTGGAGTCCCCTGTGGTAAATTCAATTGATTGGACATGATTTGGAAAGGCACACACGTGTCTATTTAAGGTCCCACAGTTGACAGTGCATATCAGAGCAAAAACCAAGCCATGAGGTCCAAAAAAAAATCTGTAGAGCTCCGAGACAGGATTGTGTCGAGGCACAGATCTTAGGAAGTGTACATCATTCTTAAATGGAAGAACTTTGGAATCACCAAGACTCTTCCTAGAGCTGACCGCCCGGTCAGCACTCCACCAATCAAGCCAAACTGAGAAATCGGGGAGAAGGGCCTTGGTCAGGGAGGTGACCAAGAACCCGATGGTCACTCTGACAGAGCTCCAGAATGCCCTAGCGTCACGTCTGGAGGAAACCTGGCATCATCCCTACGGTGAAGCATGGTGGTGGCAGCATCATGCTTTGGGATGTTTTTCAGGGACTGGGAGACTAATCAGGATCGAGGGAAAGATGAACGGAGCAATGTACAGAGGGATCCTTGATGAAAACCTACTCCAGACTGGGGCGAAATGTTCACCTCTGGCTGGGGCGAAGGTTCACCTTCCAACTGTACAACGACCCTAAGCACACAGCCAAGACAACACAGGAGTGGATCGGGACAAGTCTCTGAATGTCCTTGAGTGGCCCAGCCTGGACTTGAACCCGATCGAATATCTCTAGAGAGACCTGAAAGTAGCTGTGCAGCGGCTCCCAATCCAACCTGACAGAGCTTGAGAGGATCTGCAGAGAAGAATGGGAGAAACTCCCAAAATACAGGTGTGCCAAGCTTGTAGCCTCATACCCAAGAAGACTCTAAGCTGTAATCGCTGCCAAAAGTGCTTCAACAAAGTACTGAGTAAATGGTCTGAATACTTATGTAACTGAAATATCATATTTAAAAATATATATAAATTAGCAAACATTTCTTAAAACCTGTTTTTGCTTTGTCATTATGGGGTATCGTGTGTAGATTGATGAGGGGAAAAAACTATTTAATACATTTTTGAAAAAAAACTAACATAAAATGGAAAAAGTCAATGGGTCTGTATGCACTGTACATATAGGTAGGGGTAAAATGACTAGGCAACAGGATAGATAATAAACACTATCAGCAACTTATGTGATAAGTCAAAAGAGTGCAAAAAGTGTCAATGCAGATAGTCCGGGTAGCTATTTGATTAACCATTTAACAGTCTCATGGCATGGGGGTAGAAGCTGTTCAGGGTCCTGTTGGTTCCAGAGTTGGTGCATCGGTACAGCTTGCCGTGCGGTAGCAGAGAGAAGAGTCTAGTACCAGCAACCCGGACCAAGCTTCCCATGAGTCGGCCTAGTCCTATTCAGCCTGTTCCCGCTCCTCGCACTAGCCATGGGGTGCGTGTCTTCAGCCTGGTACCACCTCTACCAGCCCCACGCACCGGGCTTCCAGTGCGTCGGCCCAGCCTCAAGAGCCCGGCACCGGAGTGCAGTCCAGAGTATCCGGCACCGGAGTGCAGTCCAGAGTATCCGGCATCGGAGTGCAGTCCAGAGTATCCGGCACCGGAGTGCAGTCCAGAGTATCCGGCAACAGTGTGCAGTCTAGAGTATCCGGCAACAGTGTCTAGTCCGGAACCGAGGGAGACTGCCTGTGACCCGGAACCAAAGGGGTCTGCCTGTGACCCGGAACCAAGGGAGCCTGCCTGTGGCCCGGACCCGAGGGGGTCTGCCTGCGACCCGGAACCGAGGGGGTCTGCCTGCGACCCGGAACCGAGGGAGTCTGCCTGCGACCCGGAACCGGGTGAGTCTGTCTGCGACCCGGAACCGAAGGAGTCTACCTACGACTCAGAACTGAAATTGACTAACTGTGTTGTAAATGAGTCTGCCTACAGCATGGAAATGAGGAAACCTGCCCACAAGCCACAACTACTTGAGTCTGTCTACGACCCGGACCCCAATGAGTCTGCCTACAACCTGGAGGGCAGGAGGCCGGAACCAGAGCCACCTCCAGGATAGGTGGGTTGGGGAGGGAGGGTGTAGCACAGTGCCGTCGTTGAAGGCAGCCACCCTCCCTTCCCTCCCTTTTTTGTTTAGGGAATTTTTTTGTTGTTGTGCTATTGGGGATTTTTGTGTTTTCTTTTAAGGTGCATCCCGGGGTCTGCACCTTTAGGGGGGGGGGGGGGTACTGTCACGTCCTGACCAGCAGAGGGAGTAGTGGTGTAGTATTTTGGTCAGGACGTGGCAGAAGAAGTCTGTATGTGTTGTCTAGTATGTCTGTTTCTGTGTTGGTCTTGTGGCTCCTGATCAGGAACAGCTGGGGATCGTTGTTCCTGATTGGGAGTCATATATTTAGGAGTATGTTTGTCACTTGGGTTTGTGGGTGGTTGTGCTAACACTGCTAGTCTTTTGTTTGTACGTAGCCTGTTAGCCTGTCAGTAGTTATTGTTTTTCCTGTGGATGCTTTGCTCGTATCTATTAAAAAGATGAGTATCCACATTCCGTCTGCAGTTTGGTCCATTCAACACGGCAACACATGTGACAATGGTGGTCTGCTTGAAACATGTAGGTTTTATAAAATGTTAGTGAAGACACTTGCCAGCTGGTCAGCGCATGTTCTGAGTACGCGTCCTGGTAATCTGTCCCTGCGACTTTGTGAATGTTTAAGGTCTAACCCACATCGGCAACGGAGAGCGAGATCACAAAGTCGTCTGGAACAACTGGTGCTTTCTCATGCATGGTTCAGTGTTGCTTGCCTCAGAGCGAGCGTAGAAGGCTCGTCAGTGGTTCAGTTCGCGGCTGGGTTTCCCTTTTGTAATCCGAGAATTTGCAAGCCCTGCCACATCCGACGAGCATCAGAGCCGGCATAGTAGGATTCGATCTTAGTCCTGTATTTATGCTTTGCCTGTTTGATGGCTCGTCGGAGGTCGTTGCAGGATTTCTTATAAGCTTCAGGATTAGTGTCTCGCATGAAAGCAGCAGCTCTAGCCGTTAGCTCAGTGCGGATGTTGCCTGTAATCCATGGCTTCTGGGTGGGATATGTACGTGCGATGTTGTCGATGCCCTTATTAATGAAGCCGGTAACTGATGTGGTAAACTCCTCAATGTAATCGGATGAATCCCGGAACATATTCCAGTCTGTGCTAGCAAAACAGTCTTGTAGCTTAGCATCCACTCGAGACTTCCTTAACATTAGAGATCACGCTCCAGCTTTTCTTAACAAAGAGACACACCCCTCCCCCTCATCTTACCCGAGGCTGCTGACCAGTCTTGACGATGCATGGAAAAGCCAGCGAGGTGGATATTATCCATGTCCTTGTTCAGCCACGACTCCGTGAAATATAGATTATTACAGTTCTTCATATAGTTATTTTTAGTTGTGTGTGTGTGTGTATGTGTACCAGCTTGTGTGTCGATTTTTGTTGACCTAACGGTAGGTAATGCCACATCAATCTAAATGTAGAACCTGGCACACCTTTCTCACTTGAGTTGAATGTTTTGTCACTTTACCGCTGCTTAATGGAAAACTGAGGATTTGCATGTCCGGTGCTCCCAATACAATTCCACTGTCAGTCCTTACCTCCCAACAGAGCCTGGACAAAGACACCATTATACCTCAGTGAGTGAAAGTACAATGCCACTATAGTGACTCACCACAGCACCTGAAAGAGTGCAGAAAATTTAAATACCATTTACACATTGAAAATGATAAACGTGTGCCTCAAACCCAGGTATTTGTATAGTAAATAATCAGAAACAGTTTTCTTAATTTTACCATTCATGTTTTATTGTTTATGAGGAGCTTGTAAGAAATTACAAATATAGAAATGTAGCAAATACAAAACAATTCACATTTTAATCCCCATTCACCTTCAACTAAATCATAAACATTTGAAAAGGGATATGGCAACTTTAGTCCACACAATTCGGTACGTATTTACGAAATACAGCTACAAGTTCATACCAGTGTTACCCGTATCAATGATTACAGTGGGAAGTTTAAACTTTACTTTTAAAGTTTTAGTTTTCATAAAAATTGAATATGCCTTTAACAAAATACAATCAAATCCTTCCATAAAGGTTTTTCTTTTTTGATCTTGTAAAAATGTGCAGTATTATGTCCAGTGTTAAGACAAGATCAACTTCACACATAAAATTGGAAGGAAAAAAGTATAAATGCATTTATGTACAAGGCATCCATTGCTACAAAGAAGCTATTCCTCAGTAGGCGAGTTTGTGTCTGTACTGTATGTGCTGTATGTTGCCTTTATGGGTCTGCATATGCCTAGGTCTGTTTCACACCAGTGTGGGCACCATGCCAGTGTTTGGGTGATGGGTGTAAGACAGGTTGGCAGACGGGTGCAGGCCGGGGGGTGGGGAGAGGAAGTGAGGGGTGTGGCTGTAGGAGAGCTGTGACCCTGGACCCAGGGAGTAGGGGCCCCCGTGGTCATCGAGGGGGGGACCCTGTGAAAGGTTAGGGTATTGCTCTAACATGGCGCTCTTCTTGCCCTTCTTGTTCTTGTTGGACGCTTTACGGTTTCGTGTTTGGATGCCATCTTTCTTCATAGTAAGGGGTCTGTTGACCTGTAAAAGAGAAGTGTGCCTTAATTTCCCATACATAAATTAGTACATTCTCTTTCTCCAGTATTAACCTGATACTACTATACTACAGGAGGTAAATACATTTTTAAAAACTCTCTGAGGTTAAAATGTAGAGTTTATGTTCAATGACTTGGGTTAAGAATCAGTAGCTTGGGGTTGTGTGGGGTTTTGCCGTTTCAATCACTGAGGAAGTGCTAGCTACAAATGGTAATAGTAGTTCTCTAGCTAATTGAGAACAGTCAATGTATCTTGTTCATTGACTCACGTTGTGCAGCTTGAAGTAGAGTCCACAGGCATTACACACAGGCTCGCCCCTGGCGTTCCGTCTCCACAGCGTGGTGGTGCTGGTGTGACAGTTGGCACATTGAGTCCCGGCCCGCTTGCTGACAATCTGAAACAGAGAGAGAGAAAAGTCAATTCTGTAGGTTAAAGATGAGCTCCAATGTTTATTTGGATTCATTGTGTTTTTCGATCAATTGATTGGCATGTCAACACCATGGAATTTACAACTGATTATTGTCATATCTTATCCGGTCCTTATGCATTATCTTACCAGTCTTTTCTTTGGTCGGATCAGGGGACGATTTTGGCCATTCATCTTGTGGTAAAGCCCACAGGCGTTACACAGGTAGTGTCCTGTTCCATCACGACGCCATAGAGGGGTGGCAGTGGCTCCACAATTGACACACTCTCTGGCCTCTGCCACAAATCCCAGACACACAAATAATTCTCTGGAATCCCACAGGACGTTCAGAGGACAGAGTAAAATTACTTAGATGGGATAGCATGGATATGATGCATGATGCTCACCTGGTGGAGACAGCCTCATCTTATTACGCAGTTTGGGGGAGTAGGAGGAGGGGTTCATCCATGCCCCTGGGGAGGAGTAGAGGCCTGCCATTGTGTAGTCCTGTGGAGAGGTCATGTACGAGCTGTAGGGGCCCAGCATGTGTGAATGGGAGTGGGGAGATGGTGTGCACACACTCCCAGCAGCAGAAGTCAGATTCAGAAAACTGCTTCCACCACCTCCACCCAAAGGACTCAAGCGCTCAGCCTTCAGGGCCTCCTGAAGCCTGGGACTCTCCTTGCCATCCCTACCTGGAGAGGAGTACCCATCTCTGGAGGTGAACGAGGATGTGGCGCTGGAGGCATAAAGGGAGGTTGGGGTATATGGGTGCAGAGGAGTCTTAGTGAAAGGGTTGCTGGTCCAGGTAGAGGATGATGGGTTGTATGGAGAGCTCAGAGAGTGGCTGCCAGGGCCATCCAGCCATTGAAGGTTGCTCAGGAGAGAGGGCGAGGAGTACACCTGGCGAACTGTATAAGAGAGAAACAGTAGAAGGCCACAGTTGTCAGGGGAGTCCCTGATTACAGAAACTGTGCATTGTTTTAAATTCAATATTCATTTACACTATGAAAGGTCAACATAAATGTTTTAAAGTTATGCTATGTTCCTCGCTTCTGACCTGAGCTCTGTCTGTAGCCTGATGGAGCCCTGCTGTGGCTGGGGTTGGAGAAGTAGGAGGGAAGGCTGGTGAAGTCAGTCTCAGGGTTGGAGAAAAAGGACTCTCCCTCCTCTCCTGGAGGTAGTAAGCCAGGCTCTGAGGAGAAGCTGGCCAGGGGATCAGAGCTGAGCAGAGCCGGAGACACCCAGTGAGACTGTTCAGAGGAATCCTCCATGCTTACAGATATAACCACTAACTCTGAAACAACAGAAAACATTAGGAGAAACCTAGGGAGTCACAGGGAATAGATCTTAGTTGGAACCTGATTAGGAGCTATAGCAACAACCAGACAGTACCAGCATCTCAGTAGGCTGATGTGAAGTGTTTACAAATACAGTTTTTTTGTGAGGCCGCCATTTTAAAGAAACACATGTAACTTCAAGACATGAAGGTCACTCAGCAGCAGCATGTTTTCAAACTTCCCTTTTAAGGATCCTCATTTGACTGTGGCTGAAAGTAGACCCTAAAAATAAATAGACCTATCTGTAACTACAAACGGTGAACAAACATTTGCTTACAACCAATGACCTTTATAGGAATTCCTATTTAGGGCTCACAAGTGGCGCAGCGGTCTAAGGCACTGCATCTCTGTGCTAGAGTTGTCACTACAGACTCCCTTGTTTGAATCCAGGCTGTATCACAACCGGCCGTGATTGGGAGTCCCATAGAGCGGCGCACAATTGGCCCAGCGTCGTCCGGGTTTGGCCGGTGTAGGCCGTCATTGTAAATAGGAATTTGTTCTTAACTGACTTGCCTAGTTAAATAAATGTTAAATGTCAAAACAGAATGTGAGTTCTAAGGAAAGCAAACACAACAGTTCATTAGATGGCAATAATCTAGATGTTCAGCATCTAGATAATTTGATGTAGTTCAGTGACAATTTAGCATAATATGAAGTGCATAAGCCTAGTATAAATGAGTTTATTGTGTAGTGGAGGGTAAACGCTTCAGTTTCCACACTTTTTGCAGAAAAATACATTTAAAGTAATGGAAGCGTTACCTTTTTCACCATGACCGGCGATCACAGTTGTTTGCCCACCTATTTATTTTTTTACCACTACACCATTATCACATTCAGTGTAGTGGCTAATTGATTATATAATGTAACAGAGAGTGCTTCTAACCAAAACAAATTATACATCTCTGGAAATAACAGAAGTAGTGTCTGCTCTGGAACACACAGTGCATGTTGTTAGTAGTAGAGACAATGTTGACCCATATCTTTATGAACTTGTGATAAGAGGAAAGATGAGCCTGATAGGGTCTGATAGAGTCTGAGAAAATCAGATAGAGCACATTATTGTCATACTAAATATACCCAGCATCAGTGATACGACGGGACACCAACCCTAATCTCATCGGATTAATAGAAATATGTTGTCGCACAATTACTGCTGACTACCACCCAGCAGACCATATAAAACCACTGTCACAGAACTTCTCTTAATAACAAACAGTGCAGAATGAATCAATGCTATCACTGCAACAACAACAAAACTATTTCTTTAATAACCACAATAGGAAAATAGTGACATTTCACTATCATTTTGCAATGGAATTTACTCTCATTGTATACCAGCCATTATGGCAAAAATAAATAGACGTCAAAGTTTTAAAGTAACATTTTTCTAATTAAAAAGTTAATTCATTAAATGAAAATGCTTGATAAATTCACATCCATGAACATCCACGCACCATTACTCCACAACACATGTTGCTAAGTATACACTTGTCTGTGTAGAAATAATTCAACCATCTACTCATTGACTGTAACTGTAGGATTACAGTTGTAGTTACCAAAATGTAAAATTATCTAAAGAGGTCATTGCCACTCACCACTACTATCTCACATATGGTTGCAGCCAATCAAACAACTAATGGTCTGGAGTAATACAGAAGGCTAACTTCCACAGGTTTCAGGTAGACACCATTACACTTGTGATCATCCACTATCATTCAGGCTGATATTGTGAACACTATTAGAAAAAAGGTGCTATCTAGAACCTTTAAGGGTTCTTCAGCTGTCCCCAGAGGAGAACCATTTGAATAACCCCTTCCTACACGTGGTTCTACATGGAACCCAAAAGGGTTCTACATGGAATCAAAAAGGGTTCTCCTATGGGGACAGCCGAAGAACCCTTTCAGAACTCTTTTTTCTAAGTGGCACTGTAATGTGACAGAAACGCTGCACCTACCTGAGGTCCTTGTGAAGAGTGGATGTCAAAGGAGAGTAGAGTATGGCCGCAGTACAGGATACCCAGCTAGGTGAGCGATTGAGAGAACACACCACTCTGAGGTTCCAGTGTCTGGATCTATGTCTGTGTGGGCAAATCGCCAGAAGAATAACTGAGGTCTTGTACCCCTCGAAAAAATGACTGAGGTTAACGTTAGAAAGGGAGCGATGGGAGGGGTTAGGAAGAACTCTTTTGAAAGACACACCTCCTGGTCCTGCTATACCAAGAGACATCTAATTTGTCTGCTTGGGTAGACTCACTGTAGTCAGTCACAACTACAAATTGTCAGTAAATATATACCCAGAAACTCCTTATAATCATTATTTACCTCTATGTTATTGACAGGAATGGTAAACATGAACTTTTTAACATTATTTATATACGATTTATGTGATGGAACTGTTGTATAAAAAAGGGGAGTTAACGGGTATTAAAATGACAGGCGTGTATTAATGTGACTTGTTTCAGTTATATCTAGACCAATATCTTAGACTAGTAAGATGTCCAAGTCAGAATGTCACTGCCTCCATTAGACTTTTGCGCTTTGGAATCTCTTCTCAGTATTTGCTCCTGAATTACAATCTTTATTGAGTCATGCAGCCAGCTTAGAGTAGGGACTGTTTCTGTCTGTTGATGGATATGCATACAACGCTGATAAGACCAGACACACATGGAAAAAGGAGAGACGGGCATTTAAACAAAGCAAATGAAAAATGCAAAGAATACATTTCTCTGTGGTTCAGCACAGCTTAGAGTGGAGGACAGTAATGCAAATCGGGAGAGATGCTGCAATCATGGAGAGAGATATGGTCTGGACACAGGTAGGCTTCAGACAGGCCTCACTCTGTCACAGTCATTTGGTAGTCAAAGCATCCCCCACTTTCCTCCTCCTTTGTTCATTTACAGTTTTCAGGGAGATTAGGAGAGAGTTAGAGAGAAGTCAACCTTTTAATTGCACAAGAAACACGTCCTACTGTAGCTCACTGCCTGTAACTGTCTTTTTGAAGTAGAACAGACTTTACCTGAACAACTGCTGTATAGTCCCTGTTCCTATAATAGTGAAAGAGAGAATTCGAACAATACTGAGGAAATATACAGTATTGATTGATGAATGAAGCATTAAATCCAAAGTCGTAGAGATCATTTTCAGCCTTATGGCTCACTCAAAGAAAGTGAGAAACAATGAAGATGAGAGAGAGGATGAGGTCCTCCTGACTGTGTAAGGCTGGGTTTGTGTGAGGAAAGGAGAGTGGTGGAGAGCGGTGGCGAGGGATGTGGCTGGTGGCACTCTGTCAGCGAGCTGCTTGTCTCTGATAAGAGGTTATCAAGATGAAAGGGGGAGGCCAGGAATTACACTGTCACCCAGCAAACACAGAGGAATAAAATCTCCCTGCAAAGCCATGCCACTCATAATAAACATGTGCATGAGCAAAAAAACATTTACACACACAAATATACATCTCTGTCTTTGCACTGGCATGTGCAGTGAAACACACACACACACACACATAAATATATCTGAAACTGAAAAAGTATAACCTATATTATACAGTTAAGCAATTCTATCATAATAGAATTGGTAATACCATGATAATGGGGGGTGCAGGGTACACAGCGGGTGGCCATTGAGGTCAAACCTCCAATTCCCAAGAAACAGTCTTCTTTGTATGCAGTAGTCTTATCTTTACCACACAGAGGCTGCTGAGCCATTCTCAGACACTGGTATACACCCGGGACTACTGTGCCCCCCCCCCCCCCCCCCCTTCTCTCTTGCTAACTCTCAGACATGCTGTGTCTCTGTGTACATGAAGTGTGCGCTGTCAGAGAAAAATTGTCTAGGGCATCTACACTGTTATAACAGTAAAAACTGGGATTATTACACAAATCATTTCAATGATTACTAATGAAATATTTACTCAATAATGGTCAATCACAAATTATAGGCTGGTACCACACCCCAACTGCCATAAAACCCTGACACACCCCAACATATTTGTGTGTAAAGAACTCTAAGCAAGGCTAATGTCAGCGCTTCATCTGATAAATACAAGATCTGCGTCTTACACAGGCCCCGGAAGAGAAGGGCACATCTTAGCAACAGCCACATTCACAGAGCTTTGTTTTTAAGATATTTTATTGCAATACAAAAAAATAACATAAATAAGTGATTAAAATGTTTCACTGCCATCTTTGATTTTTTGTTGTTGTAGTTCTCCAATTGGTCATTGTTATTCTAAATATAAAAATCAGAACAACAGATATTTGTTATACTGTTGCAAGTGCTTGAAACACCATAACATACCTTTTCTGTCTAATTTTATCTTTCCTATTGGAAAAGATAAGATCTTTCCTATTTGATACTCTGATAGCCCCTTCTTTTACAGATATTGTGATAATGATATCAAATGATGAATGTATTTATCAAAGTAGATCAAATCTTGAGTGTATAATATGATATGATATACAATATTGATTAATCATGGCATGGTGATGATGGTGACAATAACCACACCTTGGAATAGTGAGAGCTGATAGAACTCTAGCAGGATTCCAGAAATCCTTGTGTAGGCCCATATATAACATCATATGACAGACCACCCTCTGGTGGAGGAAGTGTTTCAGTGGCTGAGGGTCTTTCATTTCAAGTCGTCTTCACTCAATGTTTAATTGGCTTCATTCACTTTCATTTAATTGGCGACGTCGTTGACGCATTTGCCAAGGCGCCAGACTTCTAGCAGGTTTCTGCTCAGGGATGGGATTGTGTGCACCGCAGTGAATGCAAGATTTAAATCTCTGGAATTTCCCCAAAAAATGTAACGTCCATTGAAAGAAACTTCAGTACAAATTGTTCAAGTCAATAACCAGCTGAATAAACGTGGGCAAAAAAGGAGGAAAATTGTTTCGAATTGGGGTTGTGCGCACTGCCAGGAATAGGTTTTACTTCGCGTTGCCCTCTGATAAGAACCAAAGACAAACGTGAGATAAAATCTATAACATAAATCTATAATTACCTCAGATATTGGATTTTTTTAAGTCCTTTAACCAAAGTTGTTGCCATTATTGAATATGTTTACAGAAATTGATGGGACATAACATAGCAGGTAAATTGAAGACAGGGAAAAGGTGCACGCAGTCTGTTTTCAGATCAGATCGGCTACGACACTTCTGAACTCATGACGGAATTGGGAAAACCTAAACCTCGGCAATTCTGTATAAGTCCGAAAAATAATATTAGACATTGCTGGCCAATGTACGTTTGTCATTATTTATAGTTGCCATATGTGCCCCTTAATGTAATGCGACTTTTCTCTGGAAAGGAGCTTGGAAAGGGTAGATAGATCACTTTCTCTTTGGGAATCCCCTCCTTTTTTCTGAGACGCAAAAAATAAAAACGGTGTCAAATTACTATAAAGTTCATAGTTATTCTACAAGTTATTCTATTGTTTGTGATAGCACAGTATCAAATAACGTTCATATCATACATATAATTGATCAATGATAATTGCATCCATATCACTGTTGTGTAATGTGAACTGTCATACAATTTTGTGAATGACACAGTCCCAAAATGAGATGAAAGGGGAACTCAGTGTGTGCTCAGGATGGGGAAATCCTTCTTCATGAACAGATACAGTATGTAAATTATTGCTTCACTAACATGTACCTAGCAACCATTGGGACTGACTTTCTCACCAAAGATGTGAGCCTAGGGGGACGTGCAGTCATTCTGCAGGTGAGTACTTGTTTGTGGGACTTATTATCTTAATTATGTCCAATCTGTCCCAACACATTAAATAATTGAACAGCTGTCGACAGTGGCTGCTACTGTCTTTTTCTCAGCTCATAACCAGACTCATATTAGTCTCTCCCTTCATTCAGATCTGGGACACTGCTGCGGTAGAGAGTTTCTAGTCTCTGGGTAAGCCCCTGTATAGGGGCTTTCACTGTTGCCTAACTATGTTAAACATCACGTCAGAGACTTCTTTCTCTGCTCTGCAGGTTTGGAGAAAAGAGTGACCTGACTGACTTTCCATTCATTGTGATACGTAACAAGACTGAGCTGAGCAACAAACGTGATGTTAGTCACTAAACATTAGGGTACATCTTCATGATTTTCAGTGTTTTTTCCTCATTTTCTTCACTCCTGTATCGACACTGATCTGAAAACACAAGATAGGTGAAAACATAGTAGCGGAGGCCCTGACCCAAGGATAACCTACCAGATATTTGCCTTCATTATACACACACACACTGAAGAAGGTTGACAATGTTGGAGTCATTAAAACTCGTTTTTCAAACACTCCACAAATTTCTTGTAAACAAACTATAGTTTTGGCAAGTCTGTTAGGACATCTACTTTGTACATGACACAAGTCATTTTTCCAACAATTGCTTACAGACAGATTATTTCACTTATAATTCACTGTATCACAATTCCAGTGGGTCAGAAGTTTACATACACTAAGTTGACTGTGCCTTTAAACAGCTCGGAAAATTCCAGAAAATGATGTCATGGCTTTAGAAGCTTCTGATAGGCTAATTGATATCATTTGAGTCAATTAGAGGTGTACCTGTGGATGTATTTCAAGGCCTATGTTTGAACTCAGTGCCTCTTTGCTTGACATCATGGGAAAATCTAAAGAAATCAGCCAAGACCTCAAAAACCAAATTATAGACCTCCACAAGTCTGGTTCATCCTTGGGAGCAATTTCCAAATGCCTGAAGGTACCACATTCATCTGTACAAACAATAGTACACAAGTATAAATACCATGGGACCACGCAGCTGTCATACCGCTCGGGAAGGAGACGCTTTCTGTCTCCAAGAGATGAACATACTTTGGTGCGAAAAGTGCAAATCAATCCCAGGACCACAGCAAAGGACCTTGTAAGGATGCTGGAGGAAACAGGTACAAAAGTATCTATATCCACAGTAAAATGAGTCCTATATCAACATAACCTGAAAGGCCACTCAGCAAGGAAGAAGCCACTGCTCCAAAACCGGCATAAAAAAATCCAGACTACGGTTTGCAACTGCACATGGGGACAAAGCTCGTACTTTTTGGAGAAATGTCCTCTGGTCTGATGAAACGAAAATAGAACAGTTTGGCCATAATGACCATTGTTATGTTTGAAGGAAAAAGGGGGAAGCTTGCAAGCTGAAGAACACCATCCAACCGTGAAGGACAGGGGTGGCAGCATCATGTTGTGGGGGTGCTTTACTGCAGGAGGGACTGGTGCACTTCACAAAATAGATGGCATCATGAGGGAAGAAAATTATGTGGATATATTGAAGCAACATCTCAAGACATCAGTCAGGAAGTTAAAGCTTGGTCGCAAATGAGTCTTCCAAATGGACAATGACCCCAAGCATACTTCCAAAGTTGTGGCAAAATGGCTTAAGGACAACAAAGTCAAGGTATTGGACTGTCCATCACAAAGCCCTGACCTCACTCCTATAGAAAATGTGTGAGCAGAACTGAAAAAGCATTTGCGAGCAAGGAGGCCTACAAACCTGACTCAGTTACACCAGCTCTGTCAGGAGGAATGGGCCAAAATTCACCCAACTTATTGTGGGAAGCTTGTGGAAGGCTACCCAAAACGTTTGACCCAAGTTAAACAATTTAAAGGCAATGTTACCAAATACTAATTGAGTGTATGTAAACTTCTTACCCACTGGGAATGTGATGAAAGAAATAAAAGCTGAAATAAATAATTCTCTACTATTATTCTGACATTTCGCATTCTTAAAATAAAGTAGTGATCCTAACTGACCCAAGATGGAATTTTTACTTGGATTACATGTCAGGAATTGTGAAAAACAGTTTAAATGTATTTGGCTAAGGTGTATGTAAACTTCTGACTTCAGCTGTAGGTGCACAGTACTGTGAGGAAAGAGCCACGGGGGACATTGATGTGGCAAAGCCCTTTTCAAATGCAGCCAGGACAGCTTTACAACAGGTGAGCGAGTCAGCGTTTGGTCTCTTTGGGGCTTGCAGTTGTGAAAGTGATGATGACTGCAACCACCAAGGCGGGTGTTTATTCAGTAGTTTATTATCCAAACTATGGCATACAAAATGTATCCAACTTTGAATCACTGTGCATTATAGTGCTAGTGTATCAAACTATCCCACAATGACTGGAAATAATGTGATGTTTAACATGTTTATTTTGATGTTAAAAGATACATTACTCCCTACAGTACAAAAAACACATTGGAAAATACAGGACAATTCCAGATAACCTGCAAACTGCCGGAAGAAACTCACAAGTGTCAGTGCTAAGACCAGCACCTGCCCCAGTGTGGGAGGTAAAGTTCTGAAAGACCTCAGCACTGTGCAAAAATAGTGACCCGGTAAAGGTACTGTGGAAGAAAAGGACACATTTGTATACCACATGGAAAGGAACAAAGTCATTAAATGTTTATTAGATATTTTTTTAGATCCTTCAGCTTATGGTCAAACTTAAGGCATTACTACTAAAATACACTGGCTGCATGCATATGTCTAGTTTTGCTCAACAGACACTGACACGTACAAAATCATGGATGTATATGAAACAGGGGTTTCATTATAGAAATAAATCAGGATAATCTGGAGACTAAGGTGATGCCCAGAGAAGAAATTAAACCAAGGTGCAAGTACTACAATCTCAAGAGGTAACACATTCTCCCTTCACTTCCATTCTGAAAACTCTTTATTTCACCAACTACTGAATACAGTCATGTCCACTCCAAGATTTCCCTCTTTATAAAACTCTGTGATTTATCCTGAAGACAAATGTTTCGGTAATGAACCTTGCTGTGTTTCCAACTTGCAAATCTGTTTAATAAATGCAAGTCATAGCAATTGAATCAGGGAGACAGTTTTTTTTACAAGTCAAGAAACAAAAGGCAATTGAGAGATGACCAACATGTAAAAACATTTTGGTACAGGTAATTATATAAAAATGCCAAGATGTTATTTTATTCTTGCTCTGGAAGAACTAATTTACAAGCGAGTCCACTCTGGCTATGCTTCTTCCTTCCCACCAAGACATCCCAATTTAAAGGTATACTTTTCACAATTAACTTGCACACCTCACCTCTATAGTTGTTAAAATAAGAGCCTAAAAATTTTTTTAATTGGATTTGGTGGTTCCTAACAGTATAAGGAAAGAAAATCTACCACTATCATTTTTCTGTCTAACACAGGGATCACCAACTCAATTAAGCCACAGGCTGATTTTTTCTTGAATATATATATATTTTTTTAAATGTGTAGACTGCAAATTGACCGAAAGAAGCCCAACCAGATATGACTAAAACAATCATTTCAAACCTTGCTTACATGTGTATACAATCACATCTCTCTTATGCATGGAAATACTTAGGAACAGATTTCCTAAATGAAAATAATCACTTGGAGCTGATTTCCTGATGTTTTTACAGTGTTATGTCCAACAACAAAAATATACTCTTTTTGGGGGTGGGGGGAGGGGGGGCTAAACGTGGGCCGCCATTTAGGGATACATGTTCTAAAATTAATGTGCGGGGAAAGAGGGAAGGAATATGACAACTGATCAGATTTTTCTTCATTCATTTTCCATGTTTGGCATACACACAGTGATACAAGCATTGAAAGATGTAGTAAACAAAGTAAAAGCACTCCTCTCCCTGGGTCCGTTTCAAATTCCCTTCAGTCCTATTACATCTGGGGTCCTAGTCAAAACAAATACAAAAGTCTTTATTTTTCATACCCCCTGATACAACATACAACTGATCGAACCAGGATTTAAAAATATAGTGGCTACTTCAGCACTGCCACCCGTCTTCCCACCAACACATGAAAACAATGGAGACAAACAATAGTAAACAAAACGAAAAAAAGTAGTTGACGTTTTAAAAATGCACAGTGACAAGGAAAAGCTTAAAAAAATACAAAAATAAACTACACAAATATCTTCTGCATCAGTGCTTGCTAATTTCTGGGGAAGATTTTTGCAAGATGTGTGTATGCTGCAAGTTTCAGTCCTAGAAAAGTCGGTCTCTCACTACAAATGTTTTCCTTCGTCATTCGATTTGTTGTCCTCTTCATAGCATCAGCCCTCAGTTCTCATCTCAGGGGAAAAGCAACCTGATGAGATTACTAGGAGACTGGAGTCCAGTATGATATCTGAATCGATTGGTTTCTTAAATTAAGCACATTTCTCCTTGAGGGAAAAATAACCCCTTTTGTTTGTTTTCCCATTTTGATAATTCCTCCCATCTAAACTAACACCACCACTGCCTCCTGTTCAGCACATCCTCAAACTGTACATCAGCTCATGAAGTCTCTCTCTACACCCCCCCCCACCAAAAAAATAACATTAAGTTTAGGCCGGCTCACAGCTTGTGAAGCTGTAAATGTTTCTCTACAATTGCTCAACTACTGAAAGTAGCCAAAAAAATGTATAATAAAAGTAGCTGGAGAAAAAAAAAAAAGTTATGAAGTAAAAGCTATAATGTGCTTTTTTAAAATGTGTTGCTCTAGAAATAGTGGGACAAATAGAAAAAGGGGTCTTGCCTACAGAACCATATCTCTTATTGACTTCCATCTAGGGTTTCTGCTGCCATTTTGTTTATGTTGCTGGCTGGATGTAGGTTAACTTGAGGATGGGGAGAAGTCAGGATGAGGATGGAGGGATCAGTCTTCCTGGTCAAAAAGGACAGCGGGGGGTGTCATCTGTGCGATCTCACTGGTCCGTTCTTGCTTTCTTTTGACCAGCAGCCTTACTGCAGGGGCAGACAGAAAGCAAAACATTTATTTAAGGTAATTTGCCATTGTTGAGGAAATATTCATCCACAACCAATTAGTGATGATAATATGTGTGGAATGTAGGCTAGATTAGATGGAACCAGGTACTTACGCATCAGGCGAGGAAACTGGTCTTTTTGGGGCAGGTTTTGCCGAGGCTCCATCTTTGCTGGACTCTAAAAAGGGGGAAATCCATTAAAGCGAAACCATACTTAAACACTTAAAAACAAGTACAACCATAATTATAGAGACGCTGCTCCATTTTGCTCAACAGCAGAATTTAAATGAAAGTTTACCCACCTTGCAGCCACCTGACTTGTGTGGCAGGGCCGTAGCCCTTCTCGTTGCGCGCAGCTATGCGGAAGATGATGGCGGGCTTGGTGGTGTAGTCTATGTGGGCATTGGAGAGGCTGGAGGACTGCACCAAGCAGGAGGGGTTGGGCCCACAGTACACCCGCATGAAGGCCAGCTGGGCTGGGGTGGAGGCCTTGGGCTCAGCTGTCTGTGTGCTCTGGATGGCCAGGTACACAGAGTACTCAATGATCTTCCCTGATGTCACCGAGGGAGGCTCCCAGGTGAGGTGGGCACCATCTGGGCTCTGAGAGGGAAAAGATGGAACCGTTGTTTTAACGCAAAAGCAGCAGAAAAACAATCCACATTCCATCAACACTAGAAAAACTACAACCTCTGATTATTTGTCAAGGGTGCCCTAAAACAGTAATTGTTCCGTGAATAGTTGGCAGTTTTACCTTGCTGATTTTGATGGCACAAGGTGCTCCAGGGAAGCCTGGTAAACAGGTCTTAAAAGCAGATATCTCTGAGAAGGAACCACGACCACAAGCGTTGATGCCAGCGACACGGAACTTGTAGGCTGTGCCAGGTTGCAGCTCCATTTTCTTCATCTGGTTATAGTCTGGGATGGCGCCCGAGTCATCCTACAACACACACATCGTTAGTGCTGCACTGAACTCTGATCTCGAAGCCATCAAAGGCATGAATCCAGCTTTGAGGCTTACCTCTACTTGAGAATCGTCCTCTGGGATGAAGAAGTGCGTAACCACCATGTTTGTCACCTTGACAATGCCAACATCAAACCACTGGTTCTCTTTTTTTACAAGAGTCTTGATAGGGGCTGGTTGAGGGTTTAGCTTCTGTATATGACCGCGACATAAAAGGAAGTTAGAGGAATGTTGAATGGCACAACATGCTTTCAAATTCTGATCAAACAGGCAGGATACAAGCAGGACATTATGGGTACTCACCCCACCCTCAATGCCATTGGCCACCTCTGCTACAGCAGCTTGCAGCTTGGCTGGACTGGCAACAGCAAATGTGCTTGAGGGGGCCAGGGCTGCAAGGGGACAAGAGGGAGAAGTTAATTTAAGACCCGGAGAAACACTATTAGTAAGAATAAAGAATTATACTCCTAAAAGAGAATTTAAAGAAATACTTACTCTCAGTGGATGTGCGCGACAGCAGTGATGCCACAGCGCTGGAGACAGCTGCAGCCATCTCTGGGTGCCCGTTGCTCTCAGACGCAGGGTCGTTGAGGCTGTCTGCGGGGGCAAGGCCCTCAGTGGGTAGGGCCTGGGCGTTTCCTTGCTGCTGGGCCTGAGCCTGGGCCTGAGCCTGGGCCTGAGCCTGGGCCTGAGCCTGGGCCTGAGCCTGGGCCTGAGCCTGGGCCTGAGCTTCCTGGAGCTGGTGCTGCTGCTGGACCAAGGCTGCCAACTCCTGCTGGGTCAGGACGATGGGGAGTGTGATGGCCTGCTGTCCGGTCGAGCCAGAATCACCCTCGTCTATGCATGCAGGGGAACGCAGTTTGATTGTGAGATTGTTGCAGTTGGGGAGCAGTTGTCTTCACACACATTTAAAGTAATTTGAGATTAATCCATTATCATCTACCAACAATTGCCTGGTAATACACTGCCAATCTGAGGGCCATACTTACTCATGACTGCCTGCTGTGCTGCCTGGAGGACTGCCTGAATGGCCAGGGCCTGGGCCTCCTCCGTGGCTGCAGCCTGCGCCGCTGCCTCCGCTGCTGCGGTCACAGCCAGCTCCTCTGCAGACAGACCTGTCCCCATCTGTCCCTCTGACAGCTCTGGGGACAGCCCAGTCTCCATAGCCGTCTCTCTCCCCTCCGTGGCCGTGTCTGTCTGCATGGGCTCTTCTGTGGAACCTGCTGCACCCTCAGTGATCGACAAAATGGACTGGAGATAAAAAGGGTAAAAATTAATGAGTGCAAATTCTCAAAATGGACAAGATGAATTAATTATTTCCATACATTCTATTGATTTTGGGCATTAGTTGCTGATAATTTGCTTAACCATGCCAGTGAGTAATTTGAACTAAACTCTTACACTAGCAATTCCACAATTGTTATGCTATCAGTAGAGTATAGACTGGCAAAGCATTGTTAGTTCAGTTAGGCGTTTCTTTACAGGTACTGAGGGCCCCGGGGCTGGTGTGGACTGGGTCACAGTAGTGATGGCTCTGCTCTGGATGGTGGCTGGGGTTGTTTCTGATGCAGTGGTGGAAGGAGTCTCTGTACTGCTGGTGGCACTGTCCGCTCCATCTGCTGTAGGACACACATGGCATGAAATATAGCCCTAAACATTCAAATAAAACCCATAAAAAAACCCAACAAGTATCTATTCTAACAGTATACCTGTGGCAGTAGTTGCGGTGTTGGTGGTGCCAGTCTCATGGGTTTCACAGGGGGGGTTGGAGCACACCCTCTGCACAGTGCCAGTCTGGTTCCCGGCCATGTTTGAGTTGGCCTGGGACGGGGTGTTGGTGGTCCCAGTTTCGTGGGTCTCGCAGGGTGGGTTTGAGCACACCCTCTGCACAGTGCCAGTCTGCCCATTACCCATGCTGGACAAGGACTGAGTGGCAGTGTTGGTTGTGCCTGTTTCATGTGTCTCGCAGGGTGGGTTTAAGCACACCGTAGAGCCCATGGCTGGCTTTGGACTCTGCACAGTTCCGGTCTGGGCTGAGCCCATGTTGGAGCATGCCGTGGTGGGGGTGAATGTGGTGCCGGTGCTCAGGTTCTCTGGTCCCTGTTTGCCTGTGGCGGTTCCGGGGGAAGAAGAGGTGGTCGTCTGAGGGGGAGAGGACAGAGATGGGGGGTGAGAGGATGAGCTACTCTGGACAGTGCCCAGTTGGTTTGACCCCATGATGGAGTGGGCGATGGTTGAGGTGTTAGTGGTGCCCGTCTCGTGGGTCTCTGATGGAGGGCTTGTACACACCCTCATTGCCCCGCCCATGTCGGTGGAGGCGGTCGTTGCGGTGTTGGTGGTGCCCGTCTCGTGGGTCTCACAGGGGGGGTTGGAGCAGACCCTCTGCACCCCACCTATATCGGAGGAGGCTGTGGTTGCGGTGTTGGTGGTTCCTGTTTCGTGGGTCTCACAGGGGGGGTTGGAGCAGACCATGGTGACAGTGCCAGGGGCATCGCCGACCTCAGTAGAAGAGGGCTGCTCAGAGGTGGGGGAGGCCAGGAAGGACACAGGCAGGTCCTGCACTGGCTGGGCCTCAACCCCGCTGGGGGTGGTGATGAGAGTCACCTGGGTTGGCTGGTTTGCCGACTGCAATGAGAGCACATCAGGTATTGATTATGGCGGAGAAAACCCAATCAAAAAGCTCTCCACATTGTGCAGCATGACATTTCATGTTCCAATTCTCAAGAACATAATCGGAGCTATAGCTACATATCTGTATTAAGAATAGCACAGTCGGCTTACCATGGTGGAAGTGGAAAGGGTAGTAGCTGTGGTCAGACTGGTCTGGGCTGCTGACACAGTGATGGCAGTGGGGTTGATAACTTGACTGGACAGGGTGGCGATGGTGCCCAGGGTGGTGATTGGAGTTGCCAGAGAGGCATTGGCACTGGCTACAAAGCTCCCTGCCAGACTGGAGGAGACTGTCCCTGTGACAGTCCCCAGGGTGGTGACACCTAGGGGAACGAACAAAGCACTAACTCAACAAGGGGCAGACAGCTGGAACTATGCTTGAAAAAGGAAATATAACCGCATACTTATGAACTGAACAGACAGCACCTGTTTGTAATTATGAAAATGTTATCCATACCAGTTGTTCCCTTGACGACCAGTGTAGTTACATTGGGCTTGACAGAAGACATCGTGACCGGGGTGACGAGTCGGACTCCACCCATGGGTACAGTGCGCAGAATGGTGCCAGGTTGGCCCGGAGCTCCCTTCAAAACCACCTCCAAAAACCAAGGGGGAGGTAAAATAATACAATTGAGAAGCTAGGGGGCACTATTACACTCATCCACTGGGGCAAGACATTTGATACAGCCAAATGTACAGTATTAGTAGCACTAATCAGAAGAGAAGATTCAAATATAGTCCCCAGAGGTATGCATGCATTTCAACTGCTCCAAACACTGCTGTACTTAGCCGTATGATATTTATCAAATGTTACTAAATATAAAATGCCATGTGACATTTAAAAGTTAAAAAAAGGCACCAATGTCAAAACTGAAACATCTCAAATTGTTTCACATAGCCTATAAATATTATGCATAAACATATCATATAGGCATATTCTACAAGAGGTTGTAAGGGTCATAATTTCTGTGAGGTACCTGTGTCAGCCCTTGCTGGCCAGTTGCAGTGCCAAGCTTGGGCATGGTAGTGATGATTTTGCCTGGAGTGCCAGTGGTCATCATCTTGGTGGTGATGATGGTATAGGGCGTCTTCCCTGTGCTGCTGGTCACTGTTAGCAACAAAACAAACTGTCAGCATATGGTCCTCTTGTATTGTGCTGAATTGTCCCTGAAACATGAAGCCAGTGGGTTCTGACCTGTGGCTCCAGGCTGGGTCATAATAGCAGACATAGGGATGGTCTTGATGATGGTGGTGCCCTGTTTGGTTGTGGTGGGCGACATGCCGCTGATGTTCAGGATGGTGGGTTTGTTCCCTGTTCCTCCCGCCTGGGACGTGGTGATGATGGTGGTGGGCTTGCCGTCCGCTGAGGTCACCAGCTTCAGTATGGTGCCGGCAGGGAGAGAACCCTTAGTCTACGGGAGACACAGTGGATTATGAACATGATCAACTGAAAGCAGACTGAGCCTGTCCATGGAGTTTTAGCTTCCTCCTTTTCCTGCTCTCATGAAGATAGCTGACCTGTATGAGCTGTGTGAGAGGGTTAGTGGAAGCCTGGCCTGTAACAGCTGATGTCTGCACTGGCTTGGTTTGTACCACAGACATCATCTTGCCAAGGTTGGAGATCTGCTGACATAGGAGAGAGACTGAAGTTTATGAGTCACCAGAAAACGTCACAGGATTTGGCTTCAGGAGATCAGTGTCAAGGGGACAACTGAACTGTGAGTACAGCCAATCTAACAGACCCTGACAGTCATGCAGATCTATGAACTCAAGCTGTTCCATATCTTGGAGGTTTCCACAGCCACATCTTCTACCACGGGTTCATGCCTAGGCCATATAAGATTCATCTGATACGGGTGGGGGACAACAACAACAAAAAACTAGCCAAAGTGTGAAACTATTTCTCAGTTCACAGCATGCATATCAAATTCTGAAGTGGGATCTTGTATAAGGAGAGACATTTCTCACAACCTTCTGCCTGTATTCCCTCCCCTCCGTGTCCTGTAAGACCGTCTAGTTCTCTCACCAAAGTGCCGCTGCCTCCCATTGTGAGGGGGCTCTTGACCAGGGTGATGGTCTTGGTGACTCCTCCCACCATGGTGGTAACCACCTGGTGTTGCTGGGCTACGGTAACCGTGCCCGACTTGTGCACAGTAATGATGGGTCTGTTGGGCGAGTTGGGTGACGATACGGTCGCTGTGCCCACCTGAGCTGCAGCTGTCTTCAGCATGCGAGTGGCTGGGTTACTAACCTGGAAGCAGAAAATACAAAATGTGTTAAGGGTGTAAATTCTAAACTGGGTCAGGACAGAGGCTACCTGACAAACCCATACATTCTGCCATTGAGTTTCATTTTTTACAGACTGATATTTGATGGGTCTTACCATGAGAGGAGATGCCATTTTGACTGTGGTGGAGCCAGGGGAGACAGCCATGGTTTTGACAAGGGTGGCACCTGCTGGAATGTTGAGTACAGTGCTTGAAGAGGGTGGGATCTTCTGTGTGGCTGCTGCAGCTGCAGCCAAAGCTGCCATGCCACTCATCTGAGGGCTGTTGCCGACTGGCTAAAAGGAAAACAAACAGTCCTGAGTGAGGCAATACTCTTGGCATTACTCTGGAGACAACTTTTTACCCTTGAATAACAAAACCATTTCACAATTGGCCATACTGTTCCTTGGGCGGTCTGGGCAGGAACAACCATGCGAACTCCTGGAAGAAGTGATGTCACAGTGACAGGGGATTTCCCAGCCTGGTTTGGTCGCACAGTGACAAGGGAGGTACCCGTGCCAGATGGAGGCGCTGCCACCTTCAAGATAGCTGTCAAAACAACAGAAAATCTGCTCAGTATATAGAGCCGTTGAGGTCTGCTTTTTACATAGCATTTGGTATGCGGTTATCGAAATACAATGGGCTGTAAAAATGAACAATGAAAACTGTGACAATAGTCCATAAAATGCTACAAACAACCTGAACAAGTAGGACATCCATGGTTTTACCTGGCCCACGAGCTGTGGAGGCAGCCAGCGGGCTTCTGGGCATGTTGGGAAGGATAGTAGGGGAGGAAGCCTGGGGCACAATAGTGATACCTGTGTGTGGTAGGTTCTGAGCAGAGGGAGCAGCTGTGGCTGGGCTCTTAGGCAAGTTCCCTTGCAGAGAGGTGGCGGCATTGAGGGCCGGCGAGGTCACAGCAGTGGCGGCTGGAATGTCGTACTTTTGTAGCTGCAGCAGGTAGGTGTCTGCGGTGGACACAGCGCCCCAGCTTACCTCCAGGGAGTTGGTGTTGGCACGGACTAGCTGCACTCTCGAGGGAGCGTGTGGCCTCTCTGTAACCAAAACATAAAATGGTCACATTTCTTATAAGCAATCAACAGAAGCAGAGTAAGCCTCGCCAAGAGCACAGTTGAGCAAATACTGTGGGCTTGCTTTACCAGAGTAAATGAGAAAATAGGAGTTACATTTACATTTTTAGTCATTTAGCAGACGCTCTTATCCAGAGCGACTTACAGTAGTGAATGCATACATTTAAAAAAAAAAATAATAATTCCCCCGTACTGGTTCCCCGTGGGAATCGAACCCACAACCCTGGCGTTGCAAACACCATGCTCTACCAACTGAGCCACAGAGGAGACTACGAGTTGACTCACCTGTTTCAAGGTACCAGAGGTCTTTACAGCAGACTTGGTTGTTCCACGCTTTACGGTAACCGTCACGGCCACTCCAGACATACAACCTAGAGTTGATGGCCACAGAGCAATGTCCTGCCCGAGCCCTTGGGATATTGTCCTCCAGAGTATCCATCACCACTGATTCCCAGGCCATGGAGTCTGGGGTAAAAAGAAACATAAGTTTCACATTTTATTTTTTGACAGTAATATAACTTGACCACCAGGTGACACTGCCATTTACCAATGAATGTTCACTCAGACTGAGTTTGTTGGAGTCAATCAATTCATAATACACAAATCAGATCTAGAGAAACAATCAGTGTGTAAGGTTTAATGCAAGTAGTAGCACCAATAACTGAAAACGTAGAGACAAACCGAGATTTAGGCAGGCCAGTGTGTTTGTGCACTTCCATTCCTTCTCATGTGTGGCCACCTTCACATCATCCATAACCAGGGGAACCCATCCCCCAAACACAAACATCCTACAATGAGGTAGACAAAGAAATGAGAATCAAGCAGTCATCATAAATAGGCTACTGCTGAGAGATTTAACCGATTGTTATTCCAGAGATCTAAATGATCATAATATCACTTTTATAACTTCAACAGGTATTCAGGGAGATCTCACTTGTTTGTGATGGTGGTGGCAGAGTGAAGACTCCTGGGCAGAGGTGCTGTGCCATTCACTGATGGCTTAGTCCAGGTCAGGGTGTCTGCAGACAGAGCAAGATCATTTAGATAATACACCGACTAGACTGATTTATGCGAATAAGAGACAAAGAGTGATTAAATACAATAATATGGTAATACTGTTAACTCAGGAGCCTACCGATGTCAAGGGTCCATAGATCTCCCAGACGACAGCCACTCATCCCTCCATAGATAATCAGGCGAGATTTCTTGCTGTCCTTTTCTGTGTACACTACGGCAGTGTGGCTCTCGCGAGGAGGCGGCAAAACACCGTAAGTAATTGGTATATCCCAGCCCACAACACTGGAGCCAGCACGAAGCTCCAGGGTGTACAGATCATTCAGGTATCTAGTTACAAAATAGAGATTTCAGTCAGAAAGTATTTCTAATTGCTTACTACAAACTACTTCCATTCCACAGCATCATTTAACCCGTTACCCCACTGGTCACATTTCACAACTCCTTCTTAAGGCATCTGTACCTGGGGATGTTGTTTTTGGGGTCCTCGCTGTCATTAGCCAGTCCTCCAAACAAGTAGCACTTGTTACCCACCAGCGAGAAACTGTGGCCAAGTCGAGGACAGGGAGGTGGGCCATTTTTGGGAGTCTTAGCTTTCAACTTTTTCCATTCCCATCTGCTGGCCTGAAGAAAAGAAAAAAGCATATGTAAAAGATGATAGCATGCTGTAATCCATTAATCATAATCTATTTATAAGTACTTAAAGACAGCCATTTTACCCCTGGCTTTAGCTCTACCAATGTTTATAACAAGAATGTGGTGAAGCATTCCATTACCTGTAGCTCATAGAGATCATTGCTGTATTTTCCATATTCCACCATTCCACCAAAAACCAGAAGCCGGGTGCCATCACAAACAAAACCGTATGCAGCACATCCAGGGGGAATATCACCACGAACCGCAGGGATAAACCATTGGTTTGTTGCTAGATTAAATAAATAGAGGTTAGTCTGTGTATAAACAGGTAGACATTGTTGGGTGGTCAAGTGCTAGGTAGGCCTATGTGAAGCAAATACTCGAGTAAATATTTACTCAAGCATGTTCCAAGCATCTCTGATAAATGTAGCCTGCATCTTCTTGTTTGAAAGTGTCACATGAGAAGTGTATGTTCTATGCAATGTACTTATATCTGCATAACCCAAAGTTTAAAAACGTCAACTGAAATTTCAACTGTAACATCATTGCGCTCTCATAAAAACATAACATAAAATAATTATAATTTAACACTTATAACTGTGCATGTTGACTACATAAGTCTTTCTTAGGAATAAAAAGTTGAAAAAACGACATGTTACTCGGGACAATATCAGTACAGTAAAGTGAACAGAAATTGAGTGCATCCAATAATTGACAGTGTTCAAAACAGTGCTCCTGTCGTCCATTTTATTTTAGCGCGCCATTTTCATTTGCGCGCTTCCAGTTCTTTGCCACCAGGCGGCGACAGTTTGTCAGGTAATGTCAGACTACATTTCTCTAAATCTGATCTCCAGCACACTACACATTCGTGACTACAGCGGGTAAATGCACCATATAGCGGGTCCATCGGATTAGAAGCCAAATAGTATAGTAGAATGACGCATCTCCTACAGTAATTGCTAATATAAAATAAATTAGTGTATGGAGAGTTGACAATATGGAGATTCGGCTGCATGGTGAAGTTATCTTACCTGTGTTGTAGACATGTAACTCATCCACAATTCCTTCATTTCCTCCTCCAAAAACAACCATCAATTCCTTTATAGCAACGGCTCTGTGACCATGTCTGGGCCGAGGGACAGGGCCAGACCATCCCAGTACCCGCTTCCATCGTGGCTGTAGAGTTGAACCAGTGGTCCCAGACACCATGGAACCAGTCATGTCCTCTTCAGGGGAAAAAAGGTTGTTTAAACAAAAAATGAGAACTCCAAAGCAAGATTGATGACAAGTTCTGATCAAGTCTATTGATACTTGCGAAGATAAAACTATGACAAATTGTGCAGAGTGAAAATTGCAGGTGCAATCGAATGTTGGGCCCAAACCCGATGCATTGATAGCGTGCATTTGAAAAAAATAATATTGTAAACTCCAGGGAAGTCGCCATTTTACTGACGTTTCGCAAAAAGGAAAAGCCGGCAATTATAATAATGAATTATGATACACCTAATAGCTACTCACTCTAAAGATAAGATAAAATATATATTCGACATCACAACTCAGTGCTTAAAAGTTATATTGCGCGTCCTTATTTTATTTTTGTACGTTTGCATCTTGCAGTTAAAGTTTTGAAACAACCTTAAAGTGCCACTATGGGAGCCGCCATCTTGTATAACAACCAAACAAACCTCCGCCAGTCTGAAAAATGGCGGAAGAGAAGACAAATGAAAGACATACGTGTGTTAAATTAAGCTTTAACCTACTGCTTCAACAAGCAGGTGTACTAGCCATATCCAACTACAATCCTATTACGAAATATGTGGATGAAGTGTACCACTAATAATACACGCAAAGCATTTGCAATTAGACCCGTTTGTGGATTGCTATTTTCACGCTTTTCTGGGAGTCGCCATATTTGTCACATTCATTCAATCTATCGCCGCTTCTGCTTTGCATTACAATTGTATACATCTTTCAAGTGGAATCGAACGTAATTTCTCAGATGCACAATACCACGTGAAATCTGAAACTTTCACAACACATCAATTAGAAAACCGCGCATGTACTAACAGAGTTATAGCTAATATACTATCGTAGCCAGCAAACTCACAATGTTAGCATGGTAGGCTCATTAGCACAGCGTCATTTACCAATTACATACAATAGTTAGATAAATATAAATGCATTATATAGCCAGTGTAATGTAATTCAATATGTAACATTTCAAATAAAGTGTTGTTATTTATCATGCTGTCTCTGGAATCAGCCATCTTTTCGAAAATCGGCCTACTTCTAAGCTCCCTCAAGAAAAATGGCCGTACAGTTCGCCACAACAAAACACCTATATTTACAAAATCTGACGTCCATAAGACATATTACTTACTTATTTCGATGTACTATTTGCAATAAGACGATTTGGGTGTCTACTCATGAATCACTAGCCCAAGTTCATTCGATTTGTGAAGAAGTATTCCCTCTCATGCCTGCCTGGAAGCTGCCATCTTCTTGACAACCAAAAGGGGAGGATAAAAGCAATTTGGCGTCACCCAAAACAAACATGGCGACTGGTATAGAACCGCTATCAATTAATGCATATTGGACTAAACTAAACGTGCGTTTTGACTTCAAAACAACCTACACAATTTTGTGTAATATCTTTGAAATTGGCATTTACATTTGGACATCAAATATTTCATTTAGTTCGTTGGAAGTTATCATACTTGCACGGGCTACATTGTCCCTTAATAAAGATGGCGATGCACACATATTTCAGTTTAGTACACGATTAAGCATATATAAGAGTTGTGCTATTTATGTTATCTAAATGACATAAATAACAAAACACATAAAAAACTGCAATTATAAACATTTTGTTTTGGGGGACTTTACAGTCCCATTCAACACCCACTGCTAATTGCCACGCCCCCACTTTCAATAAAGCGACAGTGAGGTACCGAATTTACAAGTGTTTTGGCGTATCTGAATGTATGCACGAAGGCATTAACAAGGTAAATAGCCTGCTCTACAGGTACGCAGTAAGCCATATGAAGACAGTCACTTTAATATTGCAAAGAGGCAATTCACATTTCTTGTCTGTATGCAAAGTAACATATGAGGGGAAAACAGGGATAGGCACTGCATGCACATGCTGCATGGGAAAATTCCAGACCCAAAGCACAAGACTGGTCAATGGACATGACTCTTTAGCTTCAAATGGCTTAAAGGTACTGAACATTCATTCTGAAAAGTACTTTCTCTCATTGCTAACTACGTTTGAAAACACCGGGTGAGGCCTCCCGAGTGGCGCAGCGGTCTAAGGTAAGGTGACCAGATTTCTGAAATGAAAACTGGGGTCATTTCCAGTTCGGCGGTCAATATATCATTAAAATATCCAATGTTATTATCTATGAAATAAAAAAGGGGGACAATTCCGGTTTCATGCATTTAGTCTAAAAGGCACACTGTGATAGACAGAGAAAACAACTATATTACAGAAACATTACAGACAAGACAGAACTGTCTGATCTGAACTGCCATTCAGTGGTCCTGGTAGAATAAGAGCAGAAGAGAACATGAGCAAAATTGAAAAAACAGACAATAGTATATGTGAAATACGATGCTGATGAGATTGGTAACTACATAATATACTCATACCAACCTAATCTGTATATTTCTCAGAAAAATGTATTTTCTTCAGGATTGCTCTGTCTTTGGCCAGCTTCTCCATGAACTCCTGGCAGGGGAGGTTGAAGTTTGTCTTCACAATAAGCATGGCCTTGATGGAAGGAACAGTGAACCTATTTCTTGCTGCTGTCCATATATCAATTATTTGGGAGAACACTCTCTCGACTGGTGTATTACTTCCAAGTAAGCACATGACAACAGACGCTAATCTAGCCAGGTTAGTGTGTGGGATGTCGTTCTCTTTGAAGTGGGTAACCACCGTGCTCCATCTCTGACTAAGCGGTGTCTCAGATGTTTTCCATTCTTCAAGCGATCCCCCCTTTAGGAACTCTTGCAGACCAGTAACCTCGTTACACAATGCATCCTCATTGATGGTCACATTGGGGCATTTTTCCTGCAGTGTGCCTGCTGCCTTCTGGATCTCTTCACGCTGAGGTTGCCTTTTTAAAAGGAGACAATGTAAATCTTTTAGATTATCTGTGTGCTTTCCCCATGCTTGCAAGTAGTTCACAGCAATAGTGAAGAATGATTGGGATGTTTTGAGAAAGCTCTCTTTAGACATGGCTCCATTGTCCTCTAGTTCTCTCAAAGTCCTCTGAACAAAACTGGAATGAAGTTGTCATCACGTCTTGCAGTCAATTTTGCCTCAACGTTTCTCAGAATTGCAGCGGACTCCACAGCACAGTGGTCCTGGCCTCCAAGCATCTTGATTGTGTCACTGAATATGGTCAAGATTCCATGGACAAAGGCCAGCCAAAGTTCAGTCAGTGGATCTTCAAACATTGTTCACAGGACAACAGGGCATTTGTCTTCAGAAATAAAAAAGGATTTCAATGGCACATTTTCAGAACTCTTTCTAGAGCAGGGATCATGGACATCCAGCGAACATTGCTGTGTCCTAAAATGTTATGGTACTCCTGGCCAACAAACTCACAAAAGCCCTTCAGTCTTTCTATTCTGACGGTGAAAATATGAACATATCCAAATATCTTTGAGCAGGTACTCAACATCATATCCAAAACTGTTCTGGCCATGTTATGAATGATGTGGGCAGGACAACCTAAGCCAATCACCTCCCGCTGCAGAGCATTTTTAACTTTGGTATGGACATTGACCCTCCGCAGCCTATTCAGTCCTCCAAAGTTGGTATTTGTTGTCGGCAGAGAATGTTTTCCAGGTTACATTTTTGGATGACCACCAGGACCTCAGCTGCAGTTTCCTCTGCTGTTTCTCCATTCAAATCAACAAAACCAAGCAGTTTTGTTTCCACAGATGTGCTGCCATCATATATCTGACTACTATTGGCAGCAGCTTTACATGTCCATGATAGGACGCATCAATGGACAGGGACACAAATTCAACCTGGTCTAGGTCCTGTGTTACCAAAGTAGTTGCCCATGTTGCTAACACGTTACTCACTATGGCATCACATTTTGTCCTAGCACATGTTAACTTTGGCTCATAAAGCTTCCGTGTCAGTTGTGCTGTGCAGTCCATAGATCTGTAACTATGATTGTGTGGTATGCAAAGACACCCTCATGCACAGCTAAACCATATTCTTCTTGGGAAGGCTCTACCTTCTTGAAGAATGTGGTGACGGAGGGCACACCAACACGGGCAATCAGAAAGGCTTTATGCTTTTTCGTCTGCTGATGTTCTACCACTGCCGTTCTTCTCCGGCTGCCAATTGAAAGAGAGGAATTACAAAGGGTGCAGTGAACAATTCTATCGTCTTGACCTGAGCGTATAAATTGACATTTTCTCATGTTTTTCATAAAAAGTGCATTTCCGTTTCTTGGAAAGAGTCATTGTATCTCCTCTGTCTGCTCTTCTTCACTCTCCTTGTGTCACTCTTCTTACACAACTTTTTTTTTCTCCTTTTCTTCACTCGTCTTCCTTTCCTTCTCTTTACCTTTCCACCTCACTCTTCTACACTCTCCTTGCTTCACTGTTTTTACTCCCTTCATTTTTCCTCCTCCTTCCTCTCCAATCTGTAATAATTAGTATACTATTAGATAAAATACTTTGGTTAACAGATTCCCATTGCTTGCCTCATTTTTGTATTTTATCTCAAAACGTTGTTTGGAATAATAAATTGGCAGGCTCTGTAACCATATCTTTACCTTTCCTCCTATCTCCTTCACTCTTCTTCCTAACCAGTCTTCCTCCTCTCCTTCCTCTCCACTGCTAATGTTATCCATGAACATTTCTAAATATATTTTCACACTACTTATTATAATGCCAAACCATAAAAATTGTAATCTACAAATATATTCTCATAATTATTTGTGCATTCATTTAATATAATCATATTTTCAAAATAGCCCGTCCACTGCATGTTTACATGTGAACGTGTTTTAACCTAGCTACCATAACAGTAGCTAGCTAACTTAGTCTACATAGCTAATGTTAGCTAGCATAACCTATTTAAAACCTTATAGAGCAGATCATCTATCAATATAATAAATTGTGACATTATAACATCACTACCTAGTATCTCAAACGATTGTAACTTACCTGTCTTGAAAAGACGTTTGTGGTGATGTTGTGGATTCACTTGATACTTGCTAGCTTCTGGTCGAGTTTTCCACAGCAGTTTTCTCTAAAACTATCGCGAGCAAGTAGTCAGTAGAAGTGTGAATGAAGCTGCTATAGCGAGCGGCCCCCTCTGTTGGCCTAAACAAGCACAACGCTATTGAGACGTCAACAGGTAGGCTCTGCTGCCCGGTCTTTCTTGCCAAATAAAGTATTTCACTTTGCGGTCTGTTATTAATGCACAGTTAAAAACGGGGACAGCTCCAGCCGGGGACAGGCCACCAAGAACGGGGACGTCTGGTCACCCTAGTAGTCTAAGGTACTGCATAGCAGTGTTGTGGCGTCAATCCCAGGCTGTGTTATTACCGGCCGTGACCGGGAGTTCCATAGGGCGGTGCACAATTGGTCCAGTGTCGTCCGGGGGGATTTACTTGGCTCATCGCGCTCTAGCAACTCCTTGTGGCGGGCTGGGTGCCTGCAGGCTGCCTCGGTTGTCAGTTGAACGTGTTTCCTCCGGCACATTGGTGCAGCTGGCTTCCGGATTAAGCGAGCAGATGTTAAGAAGCGTGGTTTGATGGGTCATGTTTCGGAGGACGCATGACTCAACTTTCGCTTCTCCCAAGCCTGCTGGGGAGTTGCAGCAATGAGACAAGATCTTAATCATAAAATTGGGGCGGAAATGGGGGTAAAAAACGAAACAAAAAAACACAGGCTGAGTGGGCAGGGAGCTTAAATTGATAAACTCGCTGACTGACAGCACTTTGATATGCATATGTAAAACAACTTGGATGCAGTGTTGCATTAAAATCATCTCAAGATAATTTGTGACATACAAAGCAACCCAAACAACATTGAAATTGCATCAATGATATCAAGTTAGTTTTATACATCTCCGTTTGACATGTCTCTTGTGATCCGGTTCACAACAGCACTGGCAGATGGGTTGACTTGACAACTGCGATTAAGTTTTGAATGACCCTTCCCTCCTTTTGTTCCATGCTGGCTGACGATCTAGCTAGCCAGTAACTACCTAACACCAGAAACGGATGAAAGGGGAAATGTATCTTTGCCATAGATTAATAGGGTAAACGTTTAATTATATTTGCTGACACCCTAATGTCAAATGTTGGCATCAGTAGAGTAGCTTTCTAGCTATGTAAACTATGCCCCTCTGCAAACATGCCTTCTCCGATGTTGGTTACAAGGCGGTACTTATTTAAATGAGGTAATAGAATATCATGTTACCATTGGTGTATTAAAATGAGAGTTAAGGTCATGTCACCTTGTCCCCTTAATAATGAATCCAAGTGTTTGACATGGGGTAGGGGACCAGTAACTTTATGATCAAACTTTATCAATGTAGAAGCAGTCATTTTTCTTATTTTGGTCATCATACTTTGATCTGGTTTCCATCAAATATCATCCAATTTAATGAAAAGCATGATTTTGACTGTTCATGTCCTTTAATGGGTTATTGCAAAGGATAAGCATTTATGTGGTTTTTGATATGTTTATTTTCTTACAGTAAAACATAATTCCAACAAAAATGCTGAGGAACATAGATAAAACATGTCTACATTCAAAGAGCCAGCCTAGGGGGTAGGACTATTTTAGGTTATTCTGTCAGTAGTCTATTCAGTTGTAGGTAGGTAGGCCTGGCTATGAACAGCATACATTTTATGTAGGATAAATTCATAAAATGAATTGAAATTCAATCTCAAGAATTTTAAATGAATTACTTTTCAATTATTGAATTTCAATGGTATAAGTAAAGCATGCTGGATGCCTAACAGCGATTTAATTTCATAAATGAAGATGGAGGAAAGAAAGCCCTCTCAGTAGGCCTTTACACCTGAGACATTTTGCTACTATTTTCACTGTTGCTCTTTTGGTTTATGGGGGGGGGACATAGGGCCTATATTCTGACCATCTGCCGGATGCGGGCGCTTTCCTCTATGGAACAGAACTGCATTTTCTCTTGTGCTTGCAAAAGGTTGGCAGGGGGCAGTCTAACGTAGCAAAATGTCTCAGGTGCTTACTGAGAGTTCTTTATTTCATCCTCTCCATGCCTTCATCTACATTAAATGTGAAAACAAATCCCTGTTAGGCATCCAGCATGCTTTACTTATACCATGATGCTTTGCACTAAATTGCAATTTGAGGGCAGAGCAAATGAGCCTACCTCTTCACATTGCCTGTCCAGTTCCGTATGGGAAATGTATAGGTAGTTAGAACAGGGATTTGTTTTATCCTGTTAATTCACATAATGTAGCTGAAGGAATGGAGAGCGTTACAGAGCAACATTTCTGCCAGCCAACCCACTCGCACTCTTCTTTATAGCAAGCAGATACTCCTCCTTTCTCTGCATTTGATTCCTCTGTTCTCACCTCAGTGTTCAAAGTCCTTATCTGACCTGGTCCTCTTTGTCTCAGGATTTCTGATTAGGGTAAACCCATTTAAATTAAATCACTTTTGATTTAAACAAACTTTTCCATATATGTTTGCTCATGGAAGAACGGGTCAGAAAGTGATTTTGGACATGAATGCCAAAACATTCAGGAGATAAAGGTGCTCAAATTTGACCTGTTTTGCATGCCCCATACCATGAGACATCCCATGTCTTCATCACTGGAAAAGATAAACGGTTGAGTTTGATATTATTTAAACGTTTTCAAACTATTTTATAATTTCTTTAAAAAAAAAAAAAAATATATATATATATACTGAACAAAATATAAAATGCAACAATTTCAAAGATTTTATAGTTACAGTTCATATAAGGAAATCAGTCCATTGAAATAAATTAGGCTCTAATGTATGGATTTCACATGACTGGGCAGGGGTGCAGCCCACTCCCTCCTCGTGGTCTGCGGTTGTGAGGCCTGTTGGACGCTCTACCAAATGCCTCAGTTTATGGTAGAGAAATTAACATAAAATGATCTGTCAGTAGCTCTGGTGGAAATTCCTGCAGTCAGCATGCCAATTGTATGCTCCCTCAACATGAGACATGTGTGGCATTGTGTTATGTGACAAAACTTCACATTTTAGTGGCCTATTATTGTCCCCAGCACAAGGTGCACCTGTGTAATGATCATGCTGTTTAATCAGCTTCTTGATATGCCACACCTGTCAGTTGGATGGATTATATTGGCAAAGGATAAATTCTCACTAACAGGGATGTAAAGAAATTTGTGCACAAAATGTATTTGAAAGAAGCTTTTTGTGCATATGGAACATTTGTGATTTAAATTTTTTAATTTAAAAAAAAAGTTCAGCTCATGAAACATGGGACTAACACATTGCATGTTGCGTTTATAATTTTGTTCAATGTAGTTTTATAAAAATTAAGCCTTTTTTTTGCCTTCAACATCAATTATCTAAAAACGTAAAATATTTGCATATGTTGTATTTTAGACCCTACTTTACATCTGAGGTTTTTGTGTTGTGCCTGCCATCAGTTGAGACACAACATGCTCTTGAATACAGGGTAGGTGTTATTTCAATCATAGAAATAGAATTCTTAGAATTTACACATCCCTTCAGACCACTGCAATTTAGCTGGTACACCATTGAAATGTAAATTGAATTTCAATTTTACCTTCTAATTACTACCACAAAGAAGTCCACCCACCGTCGGATGTCAACCTAATTGGGCGTGTCTATTCTATTATCGATATTTCTACGATTTCAATAGGTTTCTATGGAGGATTGACAGTATAATTTAAAACAACAGTCCCATTCTCTGATGTGTGGACCTCCAACCATCTTTATGCTACCATTTCAAAGTTGACCCCACCCTCTATTCAAGAGCATGTTGTGTAAAATAGGGTATAACATACAACCTATGCGAATATGAAGAAGAAAAAAAATCTGTCCAAAAATGCACTTTCTGAGCACCTACAATGGGCAAATATGTAAAAGAGATTGAATTCAAATGGATTTACCCATTACACTCTTTTCTTATTTGACTTATCTGATTGTTTTTCTATTAGCCTAAATTTGTCTTTTCATCTATCATATAATCTAAGATGTGAAACAACATACATTTGCAATATACATTTGCACTTATGTGCATTTTTGTATATTGCTCATAGTATATGCATGGTATTTTTAAAAGAGTGCATGGCACAAGAGTAATGGAAAAGGTCAAATTACTTTGCATTAAAAAATGACTAGTAAAACATGACTTCTAATCTCAAGAAAAAGAGAAGTAAACCTGTCTGATACCAGTTGCTTTTTAAATATGTCCAACATGTCATGATGACAGAACATTTTGTGACAGGCATCTGAACAAAAACGATTCCGACTTGGAACATGTCAGCATGTTTTTCAGTAATGGAGGGTAGTCTTAGCTTTAGAATAGATGTTTTAAATTGGAGGACTTGTGTTATGCATTGACAGGTTTGGGATCGCAATGGATTTAGTGACGGAAGATCATTTGGACTGGATAAGCTTAGCAGTGATAGCTGATAGTTTGTCAGGAACAGCGGGTAAAGACTGTACAGTCGTGGCCAAAAGTTTTGAGAATGACACAAATATTAATTTTCAGTTTTCTGCTTCAGTGTCTTTAGATATTTTTGTCAGATGTTACTATGTAATACTGAAGTATAATTACAAGCATTTCATAAGTGTCAAAGGCTTTTTTTGACAATTATATGAAGTTGATGCAAAGAGTCAATATTTGCAGTGTTGACCCTTCTTTTTCAAGACCTCTGCAATCTGCCCTGGCATGCTGTCAATTAACTTCTGGGCCACATCCTGACTGATGGCAGCCCATTCTTGCATAATCAATGCTTGGAGTTTGTCAGAATTTATGGGTTTTTGTTTGTCCATCCGCCTCTTGAGGATTGACCACAAGTTCTCAATGGGATTAAGGTCTGGGGAGTTTCCTGGCCATGGATCGAAAATATTGATGTTTTGCTCCCTGAGCTACTTAGTTATCACTTTTGCCTTATGGCAAGGTGCTCAATCATGCTGGAAAAGGCATTGTTCGTCACCAAACTGTTCCTGGATGGTTGGGAGAAGTTGCTCTCGGAGGATGTGTTGGTACCATTCTTTATTCATGGCTGTGTTCTTAGGCAGAATTGTGAGTGAGCCCACTCGCTTGGCTGAAAAGCAACCCAACACATGAATGGTCTCAGGATGCTTTACTGTTGGCATGACACAGGACTGATGGTAGCGCTCACCTTGTCTTCTCCAGACAAGCTTTTTTCCGGGTGGCCCAAACAATCGAAAAGGGGATTCATCAGAGAAAAAGACTTTACCCCAGTCCTCAGCAGTCCAATCCCTGTACCTTTTGCAGAATATCATCTGTCCCTGATGTTTTTCCTGGAGAAAAGTGGCTTCTTTGCTGCCCTTCTTGACACCAGGCCATCCTCCAAAAGTCTTCGCCTCACTGTGCGTGCAGATGCACTCACACCTACCTGCCGCCATTCCTGAGCAAGCTCTGTACTGGTGGTGCCCTGATCCTGCAGCTGAATCAACTTTAGGAGACGGTCCTGGCGCTTGCTGGACTTTCTTGGGCGCCCTGAAGCCTTCTTCACAACAATTGAACCGCTCTCCTTGAAGTTCTTGATGATCCGATAAATGGTTGATTTAGGTGCAATCTTACTGGCAGCAATATCCTTGCCTGTGAAGCCCTTTTTGTGCAAAGCAATGATGACGGCACGTGTTTCCTTGCAGGTAACCATGGTTGACAGAGGAAGAACAATGATTCCAAGCACCACCCTCATTTTGAAGCTTCCAGTCTGTTATTCGAACTCAATCAGCATGACAGAGTGATCTCCAGCCTTGTCCTCGTCAACACTCACACCTGTGTTAACGAGAGAATCACTGACACAATGTTAGCTGGTCCTTTTGTGGCAGGGCTGAAATGCAGTGGAAATGTTTTTGGGGGATTCAGTTAATTTGCATGGCAAAGGGGGACTTTGCAATTAATTGCAATTCATCTGATCACTCTTCATAACATTCTGGAGTATATGCAAATTGCCATCATACAAACTGAGGCAGGAGACTTTGTGAAAATTAATATTTGTGTCATTCTCAAAACTTTTGGCCACGACTGTAGGTCTACTTATACATACATCTTTTCTTCCCCACATAATATCACAATATGCCGCTTGGACTTTATAATGCAGCAAACCTTTATTATTTAGGTATATTAGATGATGTTATCTGTGAAGTAGACACACACACACAAAAAAAGGTTAGGTGTTAAACAACATTTCTCCTTCAGGCTAATCATTATTAGCCTGAGGACCTGAGCCCTAGAATCATGCTTCAGGACTACCTGGCCTGATGACTCTTGGCTGTCCCCAGTCCACCTGGTTGTGCTGCTGCTCCAGTTTCAACTGTTCTGCCTGGGCTAGGGAACCCTGACCTGTTCACCGGGCGTGCTACCTTGTCCCGGACCTGCTGTTTTTTCGACTCTCTCTATACCGCACCTGCTGTCTGGACCTCAATGCTCGGCTATGAAAAGGCAACTGACATTTACTCCTAAGGTACTGACCTGTTGCACCCTCTACAACCACTGTGATTGTTATTTGATCCTGCTGGTCATCTATGAACATCTTGAAGAAGAATCTGGCCTTAAATGGCCGTGTACTCTTATCTCCACCCTGCACAGCCAGAAGAGGACTGACCACCCCTCAGAGCCTAGTTCCTCTCTAGTTTTCTTCCTAGGTTCCTGCCTTTCTAAGGAGTTTTTCCTAGCCACCGTGCTCCTACATATGCATTGCTTGCTGTTTGGGGTTTTAGTCTGGGTTTCTGTATAGCACTTAGTGACATCTGCTGATGTGAAAAGGGCTTTATAAATAAATGTGTTTGCTTGATATACACATGAAACTAACAGTTATTAAAACATTTATGATCTCATGGTTGTTCAAGAACTTCATAGGTAAAGAAATAAGCGTGTGTCTTTGAACATATGTAGGCTGTGTGTTAGAGAGAGCTGTGTGATGCGCGGGGGAGGGTAATAAATGAATTAACAAATGATCCGATTAACATAATTAAAAGTATGGTACGCTAATAAACGTCAACGGGACATAGTTTGATTAAACATCTTGCCCATGGCTTCAGTTTCAGACATGTCTTTAGTTATTATAATTAGAAAAGTGAAATGCGTCTTATGTTTCTCTGCCAAAAATTATTGTTAATTCTTTCCACGGATGCTTTGGAATCTTTTTTTATTCAAACTTTGATAGGCTTTGGTTGCCTACAATCAATACATTCTTAATTTGACATGAGCTCACTACATATACACTACATATTTTTCTGAGATGTCATTGCATCTTAATTGTGTACATTTAAAAAATCTATATAAGCATTTTTATATCATGTTATTCTGTTTTTGCCCTTGACATTTAAAGGGTAAATGTACCTTCGCAAGAGGTCAGTAAACCAAGTGTTGATACATTGATTTGATTAAAGTTATCATGTAATTAGCACAAATTACGCCTTTCCAACATTATTTGCAAGAATTCTGTCCAGAATTAGACCTTTAATTATGGTGACACACCTGTATTAACTAGCTAATGTGTTAATTACTAATGAGGTTGTGGAAGTGCCTGCAGAAGCACATTCAGTAAAAGGAGAAATTAAAGGTTGAGTAAGTTGTTTTAGAAGCTAGCAAGATGCATTACTTACCAACAACAGCAGCAGCAAATTCCCCCCAAACGACATCCCATTTAGAAATGTACTTTCCTTGCTTTGTCTAACTACACTATCTTGAATCAAGTAAATACTTTTTTGTGGTTCAGAGTAGTGATGTGCAGTTTGAGAACGATTTCATTCTTTTTGAACGACTATTTTTACTGACTTGAGAGTCATGATTCGTTTTTCCGAGTGACTCGTTCATTTTAGTAGTTCGTTTGACATACTGGCTGCAATGAATCCTACAGCAGGATTAATACCGCATTACTCCAGCTAAGCGGCTCCGGATATGTTAACTGTCTATCATATGTGCACGCCGGAAAATTGATAATTCCGCAGCCAGCCCATAGAATAAAAATACATGTTTAGAACTGTTACTGATCGCATTGTGCAGGAATTCATGCAATTTATTAATGGTGCTTGCGAAGCATAAGTCCCCACTTTAAAATCTTTGACATACTACTTCTTCTTTTTCTTCTAGTTATGCTTTAGCACCAAATTCCTCTTACACCGTTTAAGCCAAAAAAGCCATCCAAACTTTAAATTGTGTTTACGGGTCTGGATTGAGTTGCTTGTATCCAACTTTGTCCATTTTGTCCATCTTCATTCACTTTCATGGGACTTTTTTCAACATTCTAAATCTCCCAATTGTGACATCATCACTTCCATTTACTGTAAATGCAACAATACAACTTTGAAACATATCCTTTATGTTGACCACTTTGCCAACAACTGAGACAAAAAGTTAAAGCATATGAAATCTTCCTCTTCTTCTCTGCTTATCAAATCTGAACTTGGAACAAAAATATCTTATACCGATCAAACGATACAGCTGTTTAATAACTAACCGAGTCAGACATTTCCTCTAACTTGTTTTTATAAACAACTGACATTTTGACCACTTTCCCAATAAATTAGACAAGTTTGTCTACTTATCTGCAATTCAAATCTGTTGTCTGAACAAAAATATCTCTTATCGATCAAAGTTACAGCT